>NC_058133.1:389899907-389992980 GCF_016433145.1 Gracilinanus agilis
GAACAACAATAACAACAAATATCACACTGAACTTACCATTTAGATTCCCAGAGTGATTGATGAAATGATTTGGATTACCTGAATTAACCTTGTGGCCCATCCATGAGGTTCAAATAAAAATGATCCTTGCCCTTCAAATTGAATGAACAATCTAGCAGGGGCTGTGTTGGTATTTGTTTTGATTGCTGTACTACAATCTTTAAATAACACTATGAATTTAAAAAAAGAGCAAAAGAATATATGAAAATGAAACCTTAAAATTCAAGCTAGTGACAATTTGGTTAGAAAACTAATATAGCAGGGTAATTGTTATTCATTGATTTTGTACATCTTCTCCCTACTCTGACCCCCAATTTGGATCCTTTTAAAATTCTGTTCTTTCAGTTTTATTTTGAATATAGTTATTGTTCATGTGTAGGTCCTTATTCTATTTCTCTCATTTTGTGTTGTTTCACTGATATCTTTCCATATCTCTTTGTCTTCTTCATATTTGCCATTTTTATAACAAAATAGTCTTCCATTATATCAATACACCATAATTCATTCAGCCACATTTGTCAGATGCTAATTATCCTCTATTAAAATAAAAGGGGCAGGAACATTTTAGAATTAATAAGTGCTTTATTTTTTTCATTTTAATAATATCCTTAAGATATTATCCTAACAAAGAGACTACTGGAACAAAGAGTATGATAAGTTTTGTGACTGTATACTGAAAGAACACTTTCAAAAGCTTTCACCAATCTACAGACAACCTCACCCCCAAAAAGTTCATTTGTGGCCCAGCCAACAATGTTTTATCAGTTTTGGTGAGCTTTACCTGTTTCATCAGTATAAAGTGATATTGTAAAGTTGTTTTGATTCACATTTCTTGTATTATAGGAAACAAGAAAGCTCTCTGGGTGGATGATAAGAGTCTTTATTCTGCTGTTCAAAAAGCATCACTGGTATTTGCATTATTTATTGGCAAAGTTTAAAAGAAGTCTACCTAATTTGCATTTCCAATAGTGGTATTCATCAATTATGAAACTTAAAGCACTGAACTTCTGACAGAATGGTTCATTTTTCTCAAATCTACAGTGGAAACAAAAGCTTACCTGATAGTAGAATAGAAATGGATTTAGGAGAAAGCATGGAGAGGTGTCAATTAAATACAATAACTAATGCCAACTATCAAGTCCTCTATTATCTATTTGAAGCAGCAAGGCTTTCAAAGCTAGGACTTGTAACAAACCAAAAGTTATTAGAAGAATAAATGAACCCTATAGGAAATATATTATTTGAAGTATTGTCTTGATATACTATCTTCCAGTGGTAATCTGAAGTTCTTTTGTATGTCTTTTCTTTAGAGCCCTTTATTCATCCACATCCCAAAGGGAGCCTAGGAAGAAAGACAGCTGTGGAAAATACCAGCTGCTTTATTTTCAAGATGAATTCTCCACATTTGTTCACTGAAGTTGAATCACTTAAACATGGAAGAAAGGGAGCCTAAGGAAATGTGTTGCCCCTGGGCCCTGGAACAGCCCTTACTAGAAACCCTTCATTAGAATTAATTTCTCTCTAGAAATAAGAACAAATTGAAATAATAATTTGAGTAACTTCAAACATAAAGAACAAGAGAACTTAATCAAAAACTTGTAGGTAGTTTAAATATACAGAAATGATATTTTCAGAGGGAAAAGAACAAGTTTTCTTTTAGATTACTGTAAATTCTAAAACTGGAAAAAATCAGGAGTCAGGGCTAGTATGATTTGCCTTAATTAGTTTTTTTTTCTTCCTTCCTTCTTTCCTTCCTTCCTTCCTTCCTTTCTTTCTTTCTTTTTTCATTACCTTGATTTCTCATTTAGTTTTTTTTTTTATCTCTTGCTTTGTTTCTTCTCTCTGCTCTTTTTGTATTTGTGCCAGGTTACATTATTTTCAATTTGAGGTTCTTTTTGTAGTTGTAGGGTTTTTTTTTCATCTTCTGGGTTTGTCTTTTGGATTTTTCTTAGTTTCCAATTTTTCAATTGTGTTCATTTTTTTACAAATATTTCTCATGTATTTAGCTTAATTTTTGGTTTGGGATTTTATGCTCAGACTGATACTCTCTAGCACTCTAAGATGAGTTGAATTAACCCTTTTTGTTCCTGTCTTTTCTTTTGTCTAAATGATAGTGCTATTACAAATCTGTAGAAACCTAACATCCAGGAGAATGTAAGGATGGTGGTGACCTTGATAGAAAGAAAGAAGTTCAAAAGTGGAATGGGTTTCTGGAGAAAAATAATAAGTTCTATTTTAGATATGTTGTATTTGAGATGTTAATGAGATATTCTGTTTGAAATATCTAATAGAAAGTTGGTGATAAGGGTCCAGGGAAGCTCCTTCTTGAGATTGAAACCTAGCTTAGACTTGCAGTTTCTTTGAGATTTGTTAATTTAGATAAAGTCTTTGAATTTCCTATCCTACCTTATTTTCCTACCTTCATTTCCCTTACCTGAATGTCTGAGAAGAGTGAATAGGAGAGTGAATCGGAGAGTTAGTTCAAATCTGTGATAGTATTAGCCTGGCAACAGATTATTTATTGAGCCTTTGTATCCAACTTCCTAAACCCCTTTTGATTTCAAAATCACCTTGAGAGCTGAATAAAGGCAGGTCCTTTCTCAGTCTCACATTCCTGCTTCCCTTCCCCCACCTGAGGTTTCTCTAAGTGGCTGTTAGGGCTTCCTTAATCCTCTACCCTATCAATCTATCCTTAGAAGACAATAAACCCCTTTTGAGTTTAAACAAGACCTTTTGCTACTTCATTAATTAATTAATAAGAGAGGGAGGAAGGGGAAAAGAGAAACAACATACTTTCTGGGTTTGAAGGAAGCTGAGGGTGTCCATTTTGAAGGAAGGTAACCTCAAAACCAGTCCTTTCCTGTGAAATTGACTAAAGCCTGTAGTCAATTTCAATCTGTCTTGGTTGACTCTAACTTGGCTGTATTATGTTCTTTACTTGAAGGGATCAGTCTATTTCCCTTCAGTGTTTTGTCTTTAACCTAAATCCCAGTCTGTATTTCCCTGCTGCTGTTTGTCTGCTTAGATTAATTCATCCTCTCCCTTGAAACCCTTGTTACTTCAGTGTTATACTCCCTAAACTCAGACATTCTCTTATTTCTCCTACCACCTCAACTACCATCCTTCATCATTGAACCTTCCTCATCCACTATATTGCCTTAACTTCCCTACTACTTAGTCTATTCCCTTGATTACCTCCAGCCTTGGGTCCCTTGCCTTGTCTTATTCCCTGATCCTACCAGTTATTACCCCTAGCTTCAGCCTCATATTATATCCTGTACCTCCCTGTTATATCTTACCTAATCCCCATATTACATCTTTCCAATTCTCTTATTACACCTGCCAAGTCTCCTATAACACTTGTTTAAGCAATTAGAGCATTATGAGTTGTAGAACTAAGAATATTTTATTCTTTATGAAGCCAGCTTTCAAGAATTCAGTAAATAAGATTATCATTTTGATATACCAGACATTCAGGCCCTTATTTCCAGAAACAAAAGTACTATTTGCTTTTTAAAATTTTTATTTTGGAATATTTTCCAATGTTTACACGATTCATTTTCTTTCCCTCCCCCATCTCTGAGCTAATAAGCAATTTCCACTGGGTTGTACAGATGTTATAAATTGATACCTATTTCCATATTATTCGTTTTTGCAATAGAGTGATTTTTTAAAGCCTGAACCCCAAATCACATACATACATACATACATACATACATACATATGTATATATGATAAGTCATGTTATATGTTTTGCTTTTGCATTTCTACTCCCATAGCTCTTTCTCTCAATGTGGTTAGCATTCTTTCCTATAAGTCCTTCAGGAGTGTCCTGGCTTGTTGCATTTCTACAAGTAGCAAAGTCCATCATATTGGATTGTTCCACAATGTTTTACTTCCTGTGTACAATGTTCTCCTGGTTCTGCTCATTTCACTCTGCATTCATTCACTGAGGTTCTCCCAGTTCATATAGAAATCCTCCAGGTCATCATTCCTTAGAGCACAATAGTATTCCATCACCATTATATACCATAATTTATTTTGCCATTCCCCAATTGAGGGACAACCCTTCATTTCCCAATTTTTTGCCACCACAAAGAGTACAGCTATGAATATCTTTGTACACATACTTTCCCTTATTATCTCTTTGGGGTACAAACAAAAACACTATTTAATTCAATAAGCTAATTCTAGTTATTTATCTGAGTAGAGTTCTATACAAATAATCTAATCATTTAATGTCTGAATATAGCAGATGGGATTTATGAATTGGAAAGTCATTACATAGAATTTATTTTCCTTCTCTAAACCAAACTATAGTAGCAGCAACTATGAGTTCATCATTCAAATATATTTTAACTTTCTTTCACTATTTTGTAACAGAGCTTGAGAACATGATTGAGTGAACTAGGAATGGGAAAGAATTTAGATAAGCAAAGATACCTTCCTCCTGTTCCACTGTTAAACGTCACAGCTGTTGTGTAGTCAGATTCATATAGAACCTTCTTTGAATTTCACAATTTTCAGCCTTATGGTTTTATGTGAATTTGCACATTCATACTAGTTCTTCCCCTAACTAGCTGTGTAGCCTAGACAAGTCACTTAAACTCTGTAAGTCTCCATTGCATAATATCTTTAATTAAGGGGCTGAACTAGGTCACCTCTAAAGTCTCTTCTAGTTCTTATATAAAGCCATCTCCAGCATCACATCATCACATTTTCTATAGACCAAGAACAAGCACTGTAGTAAATCATTTCTTCCTTGGGGATGAATGGAAGATGGATTTGGAGTTTGGGGATAATAATGGAAGAAAGCTACCATTATTACTAGAGAAGGAAAAAGAATTCCACAATGACTTTTTTTTGTTGGGATTTCTTGTATTAAATTTTGCTTTAAAGGTCAATAGATAGGTTCCTATATGCCTAATTAGGCTTCAAAGGATGCAGAAAGGATAGTGTTTAGGGAACAGCACCCATTTATTCCTTTAGAAACTAAAATATATTATATTTTAATATATTTTATTTAATATGTTTATATATATTTAATATATTTAATATTTTTTAATATTTTTAAATGTTTCTAGACAAAAAGACACCTAAGCAACAGAGACAGGTAGGTGGTACAATGGAGGAAATGCTGGGACTGGAGTTGAGAAAACCTAAATTTGAATCTACTATCTTTGTGTTTCCTGGGCAAATCACTCTGCCTCTGTTTCCTCAACTTAATATGAATAATTACAGTCCTTAACACCCTCTCTTACACCCCCCCCAAGTTTGTTGTGAGGCTCAAACGAAATATTTTTTAAATGTTTATCATTTTGCTTGGCACCAATAATAGGTCTAGCGTAATTATGTTCTCTTTCCTTTCTCTATAGGTTTTAGAGTTGAAGTTTAAATTGATTTTTTTTTCTTTACACTGTTACCTTGAGATCCACAAAAGCTGCAAAAAAAAAAGAGGACATAAAAGTTTAAATTAAACATACAAACCATGATAATTTTATAAACAAAGTAAATTATAAATATTGTCCAGCAGAAGTCATTATGGAGGGCAGTTTGAATGAATTTGCCATCTGTATGTCTTTGGAGAAAATGTATGGAATTGATCACACTTAACCTACCCACTGGGGTAGCTCAGGTTGTGACTGAAGTTCTCTCTTTCCCTCTCTCACCTCAGGGGGTAGAATACCATCCAAAAGCCACCAGTGAATCTCCACTGTCAGAAAGGAGAGATTAAGTTAGCTCATGATGTTTTAATCTAGAACAAAGATTGGAGTTCTGTATTGACTTTCTGTGCCAAGCTACAAAATACAAATTCTAATTAAAATATATGAACTATTCCAAGCCTCTAGGCAATTTGTTGATGGCCAAGCCTGGAGGATGGCCCTCTAGCTATGAGAATTTAGTAGAATCAATTATCCATAAGTGGGAGTTGGGAGTGAAAGTGGGGCTTTATCCTATACTTCATAACAACAATAAAAAAAAAACACACTCACACTCAGAATATAATTAAAATTATCTTATCTTTATTCAGTAAAAAATTCCTTTACAAGATAAGTAACTAGTAAATCAAAGGGGGAAAATTTGGAATGAACCCATCCACACCTTTCCAGCTTAATAAAATAAGGGAGAAGCAGAAAGTAAGGTAGATTGATTATTTTTCCAGCATTTTGTTTGTTTGTTTTTCAGTCACTCTCTTCTACATTCTTTTCATAATGAGCTTCAAGGCAGGGAAAGGAAGGTTCTAGCTGCTAAGAGAATTAAAGTCAGTCTCTTAAAGTGTTCTCCATCAGCAACTGCTTTGGCTATTGCTCCTGCCAACTCATTCTCTCCATCTCTCATGCCCAGTCTTCTCCCAAGTCCCTTTCCAGAGAAAGTTTAAAAGCTCTGTTAGAAAATTCTGCCTTCTATTTCCAGTGCTTAAATAGCTTTTTTTTTTCTCCTTCAGAGTTGGAAACAAATACAACTCCCGGTGTCTTATGCAACTTAGCCCCATACACAAGGTGTAGACTTGCCAGAAAAACCACTGGGTTCATGAAAACATTTTTGAGTTCACAAACTAACAAAAAGTCTTTAGCTCTCTGAAGGATGCACAGAAATTTTTGAAGTTGTGTGTATATATATATGGATATAGATATAGATATAGATATAGATATACATACTGCAGTGTGCTCAAAAATTTCTTTCTCTCGCTAATCTTTCCAAATAAAAGATGTTCATTTTTCTTACATTGCTTCAATATTTCCAGAAATAAGATGGATTCTAATATGTGGGAAGTCAATAAGAGAATAGATAAAAATCTGAGATTCCTCTTTTGACCCCTTTTATGATCCTTGTGATTTCTTGTTGAAAAGTATTGTGGCCTTATTGAAGAGCTTTAGGTTCCTAGCGGGCCAGAATTTAAAAGGTTAACACTCTTCCCCATTTGGCCAGGAATGCAGCTGCCTGGTATAGCCAAGGCCAAAACCTTAGCAGGGGCAATTCAACCCTGAGAAAAATATTCCCTGACTTGGCTTTCTGATAAGAACCCAGTCAAAATTCAGCCTTGGCCTGTTCTGAAGCCAATGAGAACTTTTGTGTTTTGATATGACATAATTTATAACTTCTGTGCATCTGCAAAGTTTTGTGTGAAATGAGTCTTGAAATATATATATTAAACTCCATGCTCCTGGAGACAGAGCTGGAAGCATGAGCTAAAAAGATCATCTCCCGTGTCCTTACTTCTTATGAACTAAGCTGTCCTTATCAGATTATCAGAGATGATAAATAGATCTCAAGATTAATATGGTTGAAAGAAGACTGATTTTTTTTTTAAATAAGACTGAATTTTTTTTAAAATAAGACTGAATACTATGTATTGATTCCAAAGGAAAAGAGAGGTAAGGGTTAGGCAATGGGTGTTTAAGTGACTCGTCCAGGACACACAGATAGGAAGTGTCTGAGGCTAGAGTCGAACCTAGGACCCTGATGGCAAACCTATGACATGTGTGTCAGCACTGGCACACGTAGCCATTTTCGATGACACGTGGCTGCACACAGAGAAGTATGGGGTCGCACACCGAGGATGAAACATTTGCTGTAGTGTAGTGTAGAGACTCTGTGCCAGAGGTCTGTAGGCCAAAACAAACTGTCACTAAGCAGGTAAGTTAAATAATTAGTTTTTGGTTTATTACATATAGTTATATATATTACAATTATATATTTTTATTATTTAAAGCATAAATATGAAATTATGGTTTTTTTCTAGAAGTGACACATCACTCAAGTTATGGTCATTTTTTTGGAGAATTTTGACACACCAAGCTCAAAAGGTTGCCCATCACTGACCTAGAAACTCCTATCTTTTGTCTGGTTTTCAATCCACTGAACCACTTATCTATCTACCCCAAGAAGACTTTTTACAGTCAAAGGACCTGGATTTTGATTCCTGCTTTGCTGCTACCTGGATAACCTTAAACTAGTAACAGCCTCTCTGAGTTTATGGTGTTATTTCCCCTATAAGTCACCAATGAGTATTTTTTAAAAATATAAATAGAATACTTTATTTGAAGAGTTTAATATCTCTAGACCCCAGCACAGTGTTGAGCAAATAGTAGCTGCATAATAATTGTTTGGTGAACAAATGAATGACTGAAAAAATAAATCAGTGGTTTGCATTTATGTAGGACTTTATAATTAAATGTTATATCATGTGCCTAGCACTGTGCTAGATAATAAGGGTCTGGGATATGCAAGGTCAATATAACTGACCTTGAAGAAGTTATAATCCCATGGATAGGAATCTTGAGGCACATATGTATGTGGATGTTGAGTCTTCTGTCAGAGGAGAGACATTGCCTAACCTCCTTCACTCATCATTCTCTTAAGTATTCCATGGTTCCAGAGCAATAGAATGAGGCAGGTGTTTTTCACACTCTAAAGAAGGGTGCAATGGGTCAGTAGTCATTTAGGATCAACCCTTAATGCTTGCTTACATTTGAAAGGATAATGAATATTCTAGTATAAAAATAGTTGTTATTTTTTAGAGCAAATGATTTGAAAATAGAAAATGTAAAATAAACATTTATTTTTTCCAGGGGCTAATAATTAAACTGAAAAGTTTGAGTATAATCCTTTCACATGGTCAAATTCTATTTCAAAAGAACAAATTCAACAATTCTAAAGCAATTGTATATGTGTGTGTGTGCACGCGCATGCGTGCTCAAGCCTGAATGTATCCTTTACCACAGCAGTGCCTGGGTATTTTTGGTGATGTGAGAATTATCTTGAATTATCAAAAACTATTCCAACGAAGGGTCCTAAATTTACTAAGTGACTTCTGTGTCCCTATAACTGTTCATGTTGTTGTTGTTCAGTCGTTTTTCAGACTTATCCAACTCTTCATGACTCCATTATTGAAGTTTTCTTGGCAAAGATATTAGAGTGGTTTTCCATTTCCTTCTCCCACTCATTTTTACAGATGAGAAAACTGAGACAAACAGGATTAAGTGACTTTCCCCAGATCACACAGCTAGTAAGTGTCTGAGGTTAGATTTGAACTCAGGAAGATGAGTCTTTCTGACTCCAAACTTGGCCCTCTATTCACTGCACCACCTGCCTTGCCCTATAACTATCGAGGTTCAGGGAATGCAAATTTTAAAAAGATAAAAGACAAAAGGAAAGAAGTGATATTGTAACTTGAATGTATAATGCTTTTAATAACTGTAAATCAAATTAAATTGAATTTGCTCTGTGTCCACCAAATCCCTGATTCTACTGCTTTGGGAATTATTGTGGGAGGAACACTTTAGATGTTAAGAAATCTATATCTGCTGAAGGAGATTAATGAAGAAGCTGTAAAAGCCAAGTCAAGGCAACAATTATGTATTAATTCCAGGTACTGTGCTAAGCCCAGGTTATAAAAAGAAAGGAAAAAGAAAGTCCTTGATCTCAAGTAACTCACAGCCTAATAGGGGAAGACAACATGCAAATACCTATAAACAAGCGAGCTATGGACAAGGTGAATTGGAGATTTTTTTTTTTAAAGCAGTGAGCTGATCATTCATATTGAGTAGACGTAAAACATTTCAAACCACAATTTTATTGTCAGAAATAAGATTATTGCATCTTATTTAGTGCACACATGTGAAATCCCTAACCAACAAACAAGTTGGGGAACAGGAATTAAAATTTTCTGCCCCACGAAACTATTTTTGACTAACTCAGCTAAAAATAAGTTTTCATTTTTGTAGTTCATGTAACTAAATAATATTGGCACCACACAATTTAATACTTAATCATTTGCTTATTCTCTATTTATTAAAAAAATTAAAGCCCTTACTTTCCATTTTTAGAATCAATACTGTATTTTGGTTCCAAGGCAGAAGAGCCGTATGGGCTAAGCAATGGGGGTTAAGTGACTTGCCCAGGGTCACACAGCTGTGTAAGATTTAAATTTAGTGGTTGGACTTAAATTATATGAAATAATGTGGTTGGCCAGAGTTATTATATCTCAAGTCAGAAGTTTATTTACAAAAATAGAGTGGGAAACAATAAGGTAGAGAAATGTGAGAGAGGTTAGAGAAAATACCTATACTAGTCCTCAGCCAGGAGGGCCAGTAGTAAGTAACTACCAGCCTCCTCCAAGATGGAAGCTAGTCTCTTGGGAAACTAGGAAAGTAGTCAGCCCTTTTCACTCACCCAACTAGGTAATCCAGGAGTCAGAATCCAAGGTTGATGACTCAATCCAAGCCAAAATCTAAGCCACAGTCTCCAGTGAAGTTCCCTCAAAGACTATCTCCAGGAGACACTCTTCACTAGAGTCACCTTCACCAGACTGGTTCCTCAGGGATTTTCATGGTTTTTATGGTGGTTTCCTGTCCCTGTTCTTTTTCACAGGGGCCAATCACAGTTTCCAAATTGTCTGAGTTCTCACCTTTGGAACTACACCTTTCTGAGTGTGTGAACTCTTAAATTTCTGGCTTTTTCTCACCTAAAATCAAGTAAGGTGTAAACTCACTAAGTGGTTTGTGAATTCCTCCACCTAGTTCAAGCTTGTCTTGATTCAATCAAAAGGTAGACAAAAGAGAGATAATCTTGTCCTCATAATCTAGTGAGGTACTAAGAAGGGGTACTTAAATTACTGTCAAAGTTTTAACTTTAACTTAGGCAAAGAGAACAAGGGATTCCCTTTTCCCAAGTATGAACTCAAAGAGAACCAAGAATTCCCTTTCACAGCTGGGAAGTGTCTGAGGCCAGATTTGGACCCAGGACCTCCCATTTCTAGACCTGGCTCTCAATTCCTTCAGCCACCCAGCTGCTCCCATTTAACTTTTTTTTTTTTTTTAAAACCTTAGTAAGCAAAGCATCTACCATGTGTAATACATTAGGGCTATTAGGACAAAAAGGAAACATTATTGCTCCTAGCATTCTACTTGAGAGGGACAACATATACACACATGTAAGTAAATAAACAAATTATAGACAGAGAAATACAATGTATTTCAAAAGAAAAGAAGATAGCAAAGGGAGGTAGGGAAATCAAGAAAGGCCTTGTGTAGGAGGTACTAACTGATCTCATTATGAAGGAAGCTAAGGACTCTAAGAGCAGTTAGGTGGCACAGTGGATAGAATGTTGGGGTTGGAATCAGAAAAACTCACCTTTCTGAGTTCAAACCTGGTCTCAAACATTTGTAAGTTGTTTGACCATTGGTAATTCACTTAAACTTCTTTGCCTCAGTTTCCTCATATGTAAAGTGAGCTAGAAGAGGAAATGGCAAACCACTCCAGTATCTTTGCCAAGAAAACCCCAAATGGGGTCACAAAGGGTTAGACACAACTGAAAAATGACTGAACAAAAACAAAAATTTTAAAAGGCAGTGAAGAAGAGGCAAATGTAAATCATCATGCTCAGTGCCTTTACGATTCATCTTTCAAGCATTTTTTACATTCCCTTTTGTATTTTTATTCATGTTGCTGATTATTATGGCATGTAATTTGAAAACTCTGGAATTTTCCTATTTATAATCATTGTGTTGAAACCAAGAATAAACAAATAGGTGGTAAACAGTATTGTACCCCGGCATCTGTTACAAGGGAGAACATGGAAATTGAGGCAAGCAGCAAGAATCTCAGAGGTCTACATCTCTAAGACATTGGTCATTGAAGAAACAATAATGAAGGAAAAGATGGTTAGAGTTAACTAGGAAAATGCCAGCAGTCTTTTTATTATGGACATGATAACTACCTTGGCAGCACAGTGAAAAGTATATAGCATGAAACCAATCAATTATAATGGATCAGAGATGGAAAATGGAAGGCAAGCTCCATATCACATCAAAAACCTTGCTAAAAAAAATTAACTGAAATACCAGCAGCTTTCCACTGACATGAGCACAGTATCCAAAACAAAAGGACAAATCTCAGCAAGAAGTGAATAGTTTCCAAGGAGAAGATCAAGAAGTTGATGGCATCTGTACACAATAACAGCAATAAAATACAGTGATCAACTGTATTACTTAACTATTATCAGCAATGCAAGGAATCAGGATAACTCCAAAGGACTCCCGATAAATAAAACTATACACTACCACAGAAGGCACAGATGGAGTCTGAATGTAGATCAAAGCATATTAATTTTGAAATTAGAATAATGTATTTCATTGCTGTATATAGATTGCAAAAGCCCGTTTGTTTCTTATTAAAACCATCACATAATATACGCTTTAGTTCATCCATATATAACTTTAAAATATATATATATAGATGGGAGAATAAGTATAAAAGAAAGTGTGTTATTGAATTCTCTTGGTTACCTTTTTCAGTATTAAACTTTTTTTGAGAGTTGTTTTTTTTTCCCCACAGCCTTGGTACCTCCTCCTCCTCCTTCAATTACTTTGTCCTTAAATGACATAGTTTTATTTCCATTAGCTATATAAATCTCTATAAAAGTATTTGGTCTTATCTGGATGATCTTCCCTTGTTTTCTTTTTTATAATGCTAGCTTTGCATTCTATAAGTATATTTAGATTCATGATGCCTATTAGGGTCCAAATGCCATGGTTCCATAATTACTATTATAGAAAATAGTTTGTTATGATGAGTTTTCCAAATCTCCTCTGTTTTTCTTCTGTTTATTGTCCTTTGGATGACTTTGCTTAGTTGGATATCTTGCAAAATTTCCTTTAAGCTGGTTGTGTACTATGCACTGATTTTCTCTGCTTCATGAGACAATATTATTCATAGTCAATCTGTCATGCTTCTCTGTAAAATGTTTATATGAGAGTTTACATTTTAACCTGGTGTTGCCTTTGGCAGCCATCTCCCTCTGTTTGCTAAGCAAGTGATATGTTTGCTGAACAAGAAGCTTTCTGGGATCTTTTGACCTCTTTGTGAAGGCAATTAACTTATGTAGGCTAAACATGTTAGTCAATGTTGATGTCATTCATGTTGTCTAACTTTTCATCATCAATTACTTCTTTGAATAGATTAGAGCTAAATTATTTCAATTGCACTCTATCTTTTTTGTTATTATTCTCTTTGATTTTTTAAAAATTATAAACTTAATTCTGATAAGTCAATGGTCTGAATGTTTATAGACAATCCTATTCCATAACTTGGCCCTATTCCATAACCAAAAGACTCAGCCTTGAATTTGTCCTTGTGTCATTATGGGATAGAATGAAAGAATGATGATTTTACCAAATTTCATTCCTAATTATTCAAGAAAATCTTCCTAATGGATATTTTTTAAATACAGTATACTATTTTTCTTAGGGAAAATTTTGGGATTGTAGTTATATAAGCACTGATAACTAGATTAGCATAATGTCTGACATATAGTAAGCACCAAATAATTGTTTATTATCATTATTAAATTGGACTAACTGAAATTGTTGGTTCAAACAAGTTTACACAGAAAAGCTGGTCCTGATGTTCATGGAAGATGACCTTATCCATACTATATCTATTCTCTGTAGTAAAAAATACTCAGCAAAATCTTTATGTGGCAAATGTGGAAACTAAAACCAACTCTTCTTACTTTTCCATATTATATCCAGGAGGTGTTATCAAAGTCATTCCTAAAAACAGTGTTAGACACTCTCTTTTCTGTTTCTAATATTCATGCTTTCTTTGTTTTTTTCTCTCTTCACCTCATAGATGTCCCTTTCACTCTAATCACAGCTACTGCTCTAGTTCAGAGTTCTTCATCATTGTCTGAACTATTGCATTAACCTGATAATTGGTCCTCCTGCCTCAAGTGTCCTCCAAATTTCAAACCACACTCCATAGAACTGCCAAATGGCCTTCGTAAAGTTTAAATCTGATCATGTAACATGTATACCCCCTATTTCATATATTAAAACAGTTTCCTCTTACCTCTTTGTTGGTTGGCCATTTCAGTCATGTCCAGTTTTTTTGTGACGTCTATTTGGGATTTTCTTAGCAAAAATACTGGATAATAGTTTGCTGTTTCCTTTTCAAGCTAATTTTATAGATGAGGAAACTGAGGCAAACAAGGTTAATTGACTTGTCCATGGTCATGTAGCCAGTCAGATTTGAATTCAGGAAGATGAGTCTTCCTGGTTCTAGGTCCAGCACTCCATCCACTGTACCAGCTGCCTGTACCCTATTTATTACCTCTAGG
Source organism: Gracilinanus agilis (assembly GCF_016433145.1). Taxonomy (NCBI): domain Eukaryota; kingdom Metazoa; phylum Chordata; class Mammalia; order Didelphimorphia; family Didelphidae; genus Gracilinanus; species Gracilinanus agilis. The sequence continues at coordinate 389,914,069 of NC_058133.1, forward strand.
ATTAAATATATAAATCAAACATATAAATTCTTCTGTTGGCATTTAAAGTGCTTCACAATCTGGCCTCATTCTAACTTTCTTGTTTTATTGTGCATTAGCCTTGTCCTCTCACTTTGTGGTCCAGGCCATAATGCCCTTCTTGTGATTCTTCCCTGAGCCTAGCAGGGTGCCTGAAATATATTATATGGTTAATAAATGCTTATTGATTAATTGGTTGTCTAGATAGATGTAACCTCACCACTGCTGACAGCCTACTATATAATTGTTTATGGATAAATTTTCTTGTTTCTCACCACTAAACTTAAACTGCCGTTGGCAGAAAGTGTTTTCTCTACATCAAGGAAATTACAAATCTGGTTCACCCATTTTTTAAATTAAATTTTTCTTTTGATTTAAAAAAGAATGAAGAAACAAGAGGTTCACACTAACATGGGGATCAGGAAACCAGTGTTCTAATCTGTGTTCAGTCACTGGTTAGCAGTGTGATGGGGGAGTTATACAACTTTTCTGGTCATCATTTTCCTCATTCATAATCAGAGGATATTAGATTGCACCATTGCTAAGATCTATTTCCAATTGTAATATTCAATGCCTGCCCCCATAGAATCAAGGTCAGTGATTTTAAAGTCTTGGTTTATAAGCGAAGAAAGTAAGCTTTCTGAGATAAAAAGTCATTAGCCTCATTATTAATTAAGGAGAATAAATAGGCAAAAAGAAAGTTGATGAAAGAGTGACCATGCAGTTTGGCACAAAGATCAAAGCTGATAAATAGAAGTATACATGTTATGATTTTAGACACCCACCCCTCACATACACACATATATAAATGTGTATCAATCCAACTATCAATCTATCTATCTATCTATCTATCTATCTATCTATCTATCTATCTATCTATGTCTATCTATTTATCTATGTGTCTGTCTGTCTACCTATCTATAATCTTTGTCAAATGGTGGACTTCTTTAGTATGGGATGAGGAGGAAGTGAGAGAGAGACAGTTAGAAATTTAAAACGTAATAAAAACATATTTGTTTTTAAAAAATAATTTCTTGAAAAAAAGATTCAGACTGAAAAGACCTAAAGCCATAAGGAAATGAGATTTGCTAAGTGATGTTTCAGAGCTCCTTTGCTTTTTACTATCTGTTTTCCAGAGATTATTGCATATTAAATCCTTCTTATGAAATCACCTCTCTTTTGGCATATTCTACCTTCCTGGGAAGACAATTAAAATAAACAAAAGTAGTCAAAACCAGTGACCCAAGTCAGTCTTCTGTTGTAATGGAAACTATTAGATTGGGTTTCTCTCATTTTTTTTCCACGTGGGAGGATATTTATGCAATGAAATGCTTAACATCATCAGTTACCTCTTTAGTGAACTGGGGTTTTCCCACTTCCTGAAATCTCGATTCCCTCTGAAATGAAAGAAAATGTCAACTTCGGTTTGTATTGTCGCTATACAATATTGATTTATTAATCTGGCTGGGAACAGCACTTTGAGCAAACAGAAAAGCCGTCACAGTATTGTTCACGGAAACACTTTGTTGGTCAGGATTGATCTTCTAGTTATTAGGTAAGCAAGCTCTGCCTGACATAGTGGTGTCTTTGGATATTAGAATTCAGTGGATTTACTGCAGAAAGATGTTTGTGTTCCTGCAAAGGCCATGCCTGACCACTTCCAGGCATGATACCGTACACATGAAAAAGATTTAATAAATGCTTGCCAAAGTTAAAATTGAAATGAAATTTAAAATTTCTAATTCAGTCTTCAGTTCCATATTTCATGTATTTTTTTTCTCATAATGAAAAGCATTAAGTAAACACCATGGACAGACCTCTTGAGACTTGTGACAAGCACAGTAGTCGATTGACTTTGGGATTACGTTAGCTACACCACTCCCCAGAGACTATCAGACTGGTAAATTATATGTAGCTCCACTTGGAGCATTTTCCTCGAGGAGGAACCTAGAGGCTGCTATGGCTTGCCACCCCCAGAAACTTTATCTAGGTGCCTAACATTGTAAAAGTACACCTAGTGAGTCTTGTATAAGTCACCTGACCCTAATTTAATTATCGTAAATATTTACATTCTTCTGAGGAGAAACAACATGAAAACAGACCAATAAATGAATAAGCAATTTAGAGACTTTATAGTATGAGGGATATACAAAAACTAGATGAAGTGGGAAAAACCTTGTGTAGGAAGTATGTCGGAAATGATCCATTATTTGATCTGTTATTTGAAGTAAAATAAAGATTCTAAGAGGTGGAAGTGAAAAAGAAAATAATACATCATTGTTATACTTTTAAGACTGAGCACTATGTCAGCTTCCCCAATAAGTGCTAAATGGTAATATTTATTTATTCCAAGCACAGGGAACTGCTTGTGCAAAAGTATGGAGCAAAGAGATATAACATCGGGTATGAGAAGCATCAAATGAGAAAAGTTTGGGAAGAAAGTATGCAAAGATGAATTATTACTAGCAAGCCTAAAAAGGCAAAGTGAACCCAAAGAGTAAAAGGTTTAAAACATCAAATAGAAGGATTTCTAGTTTATCAGTTAGGTAATCAAAGAAGCAATAGGGAACCAATGAAGCTTCTTGAGCTGGGGAATTAGGTGATCCAACCTGCATTTCATAGATAATGCATGCATTTGGATTTTATTTTCATTTTTTATTTTTGTTTTTTGAAATGTTTGCACATTGCAAACTTTAAAGAGCTATATAAATGTCAGCTCTTATTATTACTATTATAATTACTAATGGCTTCAAAGTGATAAAAGAGATGCAGGTAGTTGAAAGTGTTAGTTTCCATCTTTAGAAAATGGTGTTGTACGTGCCAAGGAGCATCATATTAGTGCCCACAGCCATGGGCTCTAATGAGAATCAAATACAGGCAGTCAACAGTGGTTATTGATCTCACTGTTTACAGAGTGTCGTACAAACTTCAGTGGGAGAGAGGAAAAAGGCAAAGGAGAACATAGCGATTATTATATTAAGATTTCACAGACAGTGATTTACTGGGCAGTTGCCAAGCAGACTTTTTTTTTTAACACAAAATTGCAAAAAAGGAGCAGGAGCAATCGGTAATACATCATTGTTATACTTTAAGACAGAGCACCAAAGTCAACTTTCTCAATAAATGCTAAATGGTATTATGCCTATGTGAAGAAGCTGTAAGACGGCTCTATCCTGGAACTTTTTATAATTATATAAACTAGGAAGTCAATTTGTTGATTCCATCTTTAAATGTAAATAAATGGTTCTGGAGGATGTCAAAATAGTCAAACCAATTCAAATTCTACAATAACAGCTCAGGAGTGAAATCCATTCACGGCCCATATCAACATCATAGAAGCAACTCTAAAATGATTCTCATTCAATCATTTACCTTCTGAATGGTCCTCTGTGCAGGATTTTTTAAAATTGCTTTTAAATGCCCTCTTTTCTCATAATTTTAAGGCTATGAAGACTTTTGAAAAGAATCCTTCAAATAGTCAGTCCTCTGTTTGGTATCTGTTATATAAAATGCTTTAACCAGTCTAGTGGGGATACTGGAGAAGATAATAACTTTTATCAATAGAATGTCTTTCTGGCATCAGCTGGATGATGAGCCTTTGGCCAAATAGACAACTGCCCTCCTTTCTTTTTTCTTTCATACATAGACTTCTTAACAAAGTTATTTATACCCGACACTTCAATTTCATCATAATCCTGACTCCTCAACTATTTGCAACTTGACTTTTACCCCCACTATTCTATTGAAATTACTCTCTCAAAAATCTACTGATGATCTCAGCTTTTCTTTACAGGGATTATGGAGTCAGGAACCAGTGTGGACTAAAGCTGCCATCATCATCGTCATCATCATCACCATCATCTTCATCACCATCATCTTCATCACCATCATCATCATCACCACCACCCCATCTTTACACAGCACTTTAAGGTTTATAGAGCACTTTGAATATATTATTGCATTTGATTTTCACAGCAAACATATGAGGCAAATGCTAATTTATTATTCCCATCCTACAACCACAGCACGTACAAGCATTTATTAAGCATGGGTCAGACACTATGCTTGACTTCCAGGATAAAAGAGCTATTTCTGCCTTCAAGGGGCTCACATTCTAGTGAAAGAAGAAAAAAAGAGAGTTTGGGGGAGAAGAGATGGGAGATGGGCAACAGGAAGACATAGTTTAGAAATGGCTGGAAATTGCCATAAATTAGAAGGATGATGCTTACATACAAAGGAGTTTTTGGGAGCCAGGCAGGATGGGGTAAAAACAAAGGTAGGGTGGCATAGTTGATAGAACTAGAGCACATGCCTGGAGTCAGGAAGACCTGAATTCAAATCTGGCCTCAGACACTTGCTAGCTGTATGACTTTGGGTAAGTCACTTAACCTTTTTTGCCTCAGTTTCCTCATCTGCAAAATGAATTGGAGGAGGAAATGGCAAGTTACTCCAATATATTTGCTAAGAAAATTTCAAATATTGTCATGAAGAGCTGCACACAACTGAAATGACTGAACAAAAAACAACAAAATAAGGATGATGATACAGATATAGATATAGATAAAGATTAAATGACTTATTCAAGGTCACACAGAGGGTAAGGAGCAAAGCCAGGTTGAAGTTCAGGAATTATGACTTCAAAGTCAGCATCACCATGGTTAGTCTTTTCTTTTTAATTGACTTACATACTTCATTGCTTTAATACATGATTCTTTTTTATTCAAAATATTTTATTCCTCCAATTATATGTAATATTTTAACATATGCTTTTCAAAATTATAAGATATGAATTATCTCTCCCTCCCTTCTCTCCCCCTTCTCAGAGATGATAAGCAATTTAATTTGGTATTATTATAAAAAACACACTTCCATATTGGTCATTAATACAATGATTCTTTTTTTATTTGAAGATATTTTATTTTTCCAATTACATGTAATAACAATTTTCAACATACATTTTCTGAAATTATAAGATCCAAATTGTCTCTTTTCCTCCCTTCACTCCCCCCTCTCAGAGAGAGTAAACAATTTGATCTGGGTTATACATGTACTATCATGAAAAACATACTTACATATGGGTCTTTAATGCAATGATTCTTATAGAAATATAATTCTAGCAGTCTTGTTACATCAGTTCTAAAAAGTTAAACAGAAACTGAAATGTAGCCTTTTCACAGTAATGCAACCCATTCCAATTTTAAGTCAGTTAAAGATTTGTAGACCTAAATTCTGAATAAACTTTATTTTACAATGAATGTAATTATCTACATGATAAATAACATTCTCTCTTTTTTTAAAACAGGAAATCACATTTAAACCTGACTAAATATCTTTGGATTACCAAATCACAACAAAGCACAGTTTATTGTTGTTGTTCAGTTGTATCTGACTCTTTATGACTCCATTTAGGGTTCTCTTGGCAAAAATGTTGGCGTGGTTTGCTATTTCCTACTCCAGCTTATTTTTACAGATGAGGAAACTGAGACAAACAGGGTTAAATGTCTTGCCCAGGATCACACAGCTATTAAGTATCTGAGGTCAGATTTGAACTCAGGAAAATGAGTCTTCCTGACTCCAGGCCCCAATACTCTATTCACTGAGCCACCTAGCTATCTGTACTTTGTATAATACTACGTATATTTAATCTATCAGCTTTGACTTTGCCAAATCTGTTTCCTCTTTTTCCACTGATACTTAATTTTTGGAATGACAAGGAAATATTTTTGATTTCTTTTTACTCTCATTTTTATCCTCCCTGATAATACCAATCCCATTAAATGTTCTAGGCTTGCAAGGCTATCTTTGATTGTCTTCTAATCAGATAACTTTTTTATATATTCCACTCACTTGCTAAAATAATTATTTTTCAATTTCATCCTTAGATTCAGATGATCTCCTAGCAGCAGGCAGAGAAATGCTGAGGATTCCGGTTTATGGGGCAGAACATCCCAGGGTAGGACAAGATCAGAGCAGAGTAAATAGAAAGCTTCTTTGGAAAGAACTGTTCCCTTTAGCTCATTCCTTCATATCTAGCATTTACTAGGTAAATGTTTGTGTATTTGATGGGAGTTGTTTTTATTTTTATCATAAAATGTTAGAGCTAGGAGAGTCTTAAGAATCATTTAGTCCAACACCTTCATTTTCAAAGGAAGAAATTTGTTCTGCCACCTATAAAATTACCACAGTGGTATTTTGAAATGATAAAAATACGCACATGCACACATATATAATACAATTCCTTAAATAGTGGTGACTTTCCAAACACATTAGAAGACCCCATCTGAATAACCATCACCTTCAGTCATAGAAAAGAGAAGAGCAGTAAGAGATGGCCAAATGAGGGTCAAGTGACTGACTTGCCAGGGTCACATAGCTAGGAAATGTCTGAGGTCATATTTGAACCCAGGACCTTCCATCTCTGGTTCTGGCTCTCAATCCACTGAGCCACCTAGTTGCTCCAACTCCTGGATCATCTTAAACAGAGTAATCAATTGGCATCAAAAATCCTGGGTTTTAAAAAAAGGAAGAGACTTGCCTATGATCATACCATTAGTATGTGTTGATGTTTGGACAATATTCCAAATTTTCCTGTGAAAGTCAATAAACTGTAGATGAGGCAATTCTGCCTTTCTTATATCCTCATATCTCTAGAAAGGGGTGTCCAAAAACTCTTAGTGAAGTTTTTAGTGGCTAACCACTTAAAACATCTTATTATAGCTTAACCTCATTGTTCCACAAGCAAGACACCATCTTTCAGCTCTGAGAATTCTCGATCTGGTTGTCCCTCATGCCTAGAATGTTCTCCTTCTTCCTCTCCAGCCACTGACCTCTCCAGCTTCCTTTAAGTCCCAACTAAAATCTCACCTTTTACAGGAAGCCTCCCCTAATCCCCTTTATTTCTGGTGTCTTCCTTCTGTCATTTTCTATTTATCTCATAAATAGCTTGCTTTGTAAATATTTGTTTACATGATATTTTTCCCATTAGATTGTAAGCTCTGTGAAGGCAGAGATTCATCTTTTGACTATTTTTGCATCTCCAGAGCTTAGCATATTGCCTGCTATATTGGAGGTACTTAATAAATATTGATTGATCGATTAAACTATTAAAGCTAACACTTTGGGGACAACGTGTATCTAGAGATGTCAGTGTATACACTTTTGTCATTGTTGTCCAGACCTGTGATTTTATTGGTCTCATCAAATTATCAATATGGAAACTTCTTCTACTCATGCAAACCATCCATGTATCTATAACTTAGAGTCTTAAGGATTTTCCTGAGACCCCCAAAAGTTAAGCTACATCCATGGTTTATCAGTCTATGTCAGAGGTGAAACTTGGCCTCAAGTCTTCCTGACTCCCAGATCAATCCTCTCATAGGATATACCCTATATAAATGTATATATACACACATATACATACGTAAATGCACATACACACATATATTTATATTTATATACATATATTTCTATTCTTTAAAGAGCTTAAAGTAAGTCTCCCAAGTCTCTATTCAGATTCTTTCTGAGTAAACAAATTAGCATTGTGAAAATGTGAGCTGAAGATTTTACCAAGAAGAATATATTTCAGTGCTTTGCGAAACCAAGGATAGAAGAAACCATATATAAGAGGATTGAATGTGGAGTTGAAATAGCCAAACCAGGTCAAAGCATCAAATAATACTGCAGGAGTAGAGAAATTTAAATATGGATCCAATAAAATTGTGAAGAAGCAAGGAAACCAGCATAACAAGAAGACGCCCATCACTATCCCCAAGGTTTTGGCTGCCTTCTTCTCTTTCTTCATTTGGCTACTTTGATTTTCAGGGATGGTGTTGATCGCACGAGCATGTTTTTTGGATACTGCAAAGATTTTGCCATAAATTCCTATCATCACAGAGCTTGGGGTGAAGAAGCCTGCCATAGACAAAGTGGTGCCCCAGAGCTTATTGAACATCACTGGACAAGAACTGGAACATGCAACAAGGACATCATAGCCTTCTATTCCATCAGCATATGCTTCAGAGAAAACCACCCCAAAAGCAAATGCTCCTGGTATTGACCAACAGACAAGCAACAACCTCTTCACTGCTGAAATGGTCATTTTAGTAGAATAATGCAGGGGGTAGCATATGGCATAAAACCTGTCTATGGCTACAGAACAAAGATGGAAGATCGATGTTATGCTTAACATCAAGTCAAAGCTGTAATGGATCTTGCAGAACAAAATTCCAAAATACCAGCAATTCTCCACAGACCGGATCATGCTGTAGGGCATAATGCTGAATCCCAGGAGAAAGTCGGTGATTGCCATGGAGAGGATGAGAAAGTTGGTTGGAGAATGAAGCTGTTTGAAATAGGAAATGGAAATAATCATAGCAAGATTCCCAAAAATAGTGATGAAGATAGCCCCAGAAATAAACAGATACATGGCAGTTCGAATACCTAATGACTTGTCATTCTCTGGACATGATCCATTTCCAAATTCTGAGCAGTCAAAGGCTACCTTCAGAAAAGTAAGAATATATAAAGCTCTGTCAGGCAACATTGTACATGTTTTATGCTTTGCAAAAATGCTTATAGTAGATTCTTAAATACAACAGACATTAACATGGTCAGATCAAGGATTTCAATTTTAAGATTTTATGAGCTTTTCTGTTGTTTCTCACCTTAAATATGTTTGCACTTTCATACAAATTCATCCTAACGACTATACATTAACAGGATTGCTTTTCAAACATTTGAAGATTTGTATTTTTAGTTATTCACTTTCACAGTACATATATATGAAATAGACATTCCATAAATTCTTGGTTTCTAAATGTGAGTCTAAATGTGATCAGATTGAAAAGTCAGAAGAATTCTTTGAGTCAAATATGATTTAGAAAAGGTTTCCTATCCCTTCTAATACCCTCTTTCAGTTGTATTATGTTAGAAGAGTTAGAGGCATCTAGATATTTTTTTTACGTTTGTATATATTTTTAAATTTTTTATTTTGAATATTTTCCCATTGTTACATATTTCATGTTCTTTCCCTCTCTCCAAACTCCCATAACCCTCCTTTAGCCAACGCACAATTGCACTGGGTTTTACATGTATCATTGATCAAGACCTAATTCCATATTATTGATAGTTGGACTAGAGTTATCGTTTAGTGTCTACATCCCCAATAATATAGGCATCTATATTTTATTTAGATGGTATTTATTCTGAATAAAAGGCCACATCTGCTGATTCATTCCTAGGTGGCATATATATTTCAAGTTGGAAAAGTTCATGTAAGTAGCCTAAACTTCATTGAGAGATAATATAAAATGTTATTTAGAGAGAGCCAGATTTGGAATTAGGAAGCCCTAGGTCTGACATCTGACAGTTACTAGCTTGGGTAAGTCACTTAGCCAATTTGAGCCTCAGGATCTTCAACTCAGTTCAACAAATTATTAAGAACCTACCAGCGAAGGAACTGGTACAGGTGCTGGGGATAGGAAAAAAAAATGAATGGACTCCTGACCTCAAAAGGCTTTCATTCTACTTATAGCACATACAGAGATAAGTAGATGCAAGTTAATTTCCGGAAGATAAGAGTTTTGAAGAGAGCTCGAGATTCTAAGAGGTGAGATGAGTAAGGCAAGGGACTTAACTAAGGCAAAGACACAGAGCTAGGAGACTATGATCTGTGAAGAGGGCATAAAAGTGGATAGCTATAATACTCACTTCATTGGGTTGATGGGAGGGTCAAGTCAGATACCTAGTATTATAAAGTACAGTCATCCCTTGCTGTATCGCAGTTCACTTATCATACATAGCTTCACTGTATTGCAGTTTATATATAAATAAAAAACAAATAAATTAAATTAAATTAATTAAATTAAGAAAGAAAGAAAGGAAGAAAGAAAGAAAGAAAAAAAAGAAAGAAAGAAAGAAAGAAAGAAAGAAAGAAAGAAAGAAAGAAAAATGAAAGAAAGGAAGAAAGAAAGATGTAAAATTCTATATCGCCTATTGCAGTACACTATTGGCTCATGGAATGAAAGGTGACCAACCACAGCTCTGTGTTCTGTATCCTGGGCATTGATTGGCTCAGTGACCTTTTTTTTTTCTTTAAACCCTTACCTTCAGTCTTGGAGTCAATACTGTGTAATGGCTCCAAGGCAGAAGAGTGGTAAGGGTAGGCAATGGGGGTCAAGTGACTTGCCCAGGGTCACACAGCTAGGGAGTGTCTGAGGCTCAGTGACTATTTGTTAATAAGAGTGTGGAAAAGGTTTATAGGAGAGTGGGAAGGATTAATAAAATCTCAAAAAAATATATAAATAATAAAATAAATACAATGCTACTATCACAGGGGTCTCTAGAACATAAATCCCTCAATAGGTGAGGGATCACTGTACTATATAAATATAAACTATCATAATCTTCAACACACCAGCGTTGGACAGATATTAAAGCCACCATGTTAAAGAATGACATAAGACAGAAAGATGGCTCAGAATGTCATAAATCTGTTACTTAGCCAGTGTCCTCAGCTAAGTACTTTTGTTTAAGTTTCATGAGAAAAGCCTGGGATAAGAGTAAGACCAAGGGTTGAGACAGCAAGGCAAGGCTTTCTTCCTCCTCTCTTCTGGCTTGTGGAATTCCCATGGGCTAAGCTTCAGCATTTTGTCTGTATTCTCTAAAGTGGCTTTGGTGAGTAAGCTAATGATGGAGCACAGATTTTTATACATATTTTATAGGGAGAAACAAAACTCTTAAGCCTATACTTTCTGCAGGGAAGGAAATGCACTGACTCCTAATGCACTCATTCCTAATTATAGTAAAAGAACTATCAGAAATCCATCTCATATTTTATTTAGCAACAAATTTTTTAACCGTTACCTTCCTTTTAAAAATCAATATGGTGTATTGATTCTAAGGCAGAAGAGTGGTAAGGTAGGCATTGGGGGTTAAGTAACTTGCCCAGGGGCTCACAGCTGGTGTCTGAGGCTCCATTTGAACCCAAGATCACCTGTCTTTAGGCTTGGCTTTCAGTCACTGAGCTACCTAGCTCCCCCTGTGATAAATAGTTTCAATGAAGAATAGCTGCTTGCTCATTGTCTTTGAAACTTTATAGGCTCTGGACATGTCTAAGATCCAGATCTCACACCATAAACCACATATCTGTCTGCTGTCCCTCTCCTCTCCAGTCTTCTACCCACATCATCCCAAAGCAAAGAAAAAAAAGGAAAGGAAAGGAAAGGAAAGGAAAGGAAAGGAAAGGAAAGGAAAGGTTTTTGGTGGATTTTTTTGCCTCACTGAGATGAAAGCTCTTGACTATCAATTCATATTATTTCCATATTTCGCAATAAAAGTTCATTGAGAGGAAAAAGCTGCCAAAACCCACAGCGTATTTGGCATTGCAGAAGCAGGCAATGGACCTTTTCCAAGATTCCAAATGGCAAAAGTTAAACAAAGATAAGGCACTTCCAAGAAGGAATAGATTACCTTAGTGAGATGCAAAATTCACAAGACTAAATTTAGATTTAGCCTTCAATAATATCCCATTGTTCCAGGGCATTTGTTGTACGAAGTTATAAATGAGAAACAGAACAAAAGCACAAGTAACCAAGGACTTTGTTAATGAAACTGAGTTTTTGCTCCTTAAGAAAAGCTCAAATAATAGAAACAAAGGCAGATCTGATCCAGCTAATGCCCTTTTCCTCACTTACCTGCTCCATTTCCAGAGAAGTGAGAGAAGAATTAATTCTCTTTTTTTCTTCTTATTTGCTTACCCACTATGAAATGACAACTCTTGAATTCAAAGAACTAAAAGACACAGGTCGTGGTGCTTTATAACTCAACAATGGATCTCCAGGGGATTGGACCTGAAAAAGCAGTATTTAGTATTCTTAAGTTTCAAAGGCTAAATCAGGGTCTGTCCCTGCTCTTCTGTCCTCTGAGGACCTCAGCATCCATCTCTGATTCATCTCTAGGTACACAGGTTTCCTGTAGGTAGTAGAGGCTGAAAGCCCTCTACTAGATGCGAGTTATTAAGGAAAACTCTGAATTAAAGTGGTGAATGGTAGTAGGAAGGACATTTTTTCCCTAGCAAAACTGTCAAGTCATACATAGGATAAATGCTTGAAATAAGAGGATAGAAGTAGAATGCCATCCCCTTCCCCCCGACACACAATATTTAATTTATTTTTTTAGAAGATTTTTCCGAGTTTACTTGATTCATGTTCTCTTCCTCCCCTCTTCTCTCCCCACTCCCAGAGCTGACAAGCAATTCCACTGGTTTATACATGTTTACTCAATAATATACATTATTACTCAAAACCTATTTCCATATTGTTTATATTTGGGTTTTTTTGGGGTTTTTATTAAACCCTTGCCTTCTATTTTAGAATTAATACTGGTATTGGTTCTAATGCAGAAGAGCAGTAAGGGTTAGGCAATGGGGATTAAGTGACTTGCCCAGGGTCACCCAGCTAGGAACCCAGGACCTCCCGTCTCTAGGTCTGGCTCTCAATCCACTGAGCTACTTAGCTGCCCTCCCCCCATATTGTTCATATTTGTAAAAGAGTAATCTTTTAAAAACCATAACCCCAAATTATATACTCATATAACCAAGTTGCCATCCTCTTTTTCACCCTTTTTTCCCTCTTACTTAAAACTCTGGAGAGTATTCCTTGCCCTGAGGTTACAACCTCATATTTTTTTATTGTAAAAATGATTAAGATATTACATATGAAAGAGGGGAACTTTTACTGGATTGGAGCAACAGGGTCCAATAATTGGTATTATGATTTTTAAAAATAAAAACGAAGCTCAGAAGCCTTCCTTACTATATTCTTCTGAGAGCTTGTGTGCTACAACTGGTCATATGTCATTGATTGTGTATTGCTTCTAAAATGTGAAAGTTACCTTTGTGATTTATAATAGCTTCCATTTATGTAGCACTTAAAGGATTACAAAGCACTTTCCTTAAAATAACCTTTAAAATCATAGTGCAGGCAGTATCAACTCCATTTTATATATGAAGAAAATGAAGTTCAGAGAAATCCGGTGATTTTCCTTTAGAGCCAGTAAATGGCTAAGTGAGGAGTTAAAACCTGGATCTTCTGATCTAGTGAATTTCCACAATGCCATGTTGACTCTCAGGAATAGGGATCTGGGGAAGAAAGGTAGACTTATCATGGATAGGGCACAGAAATAGCCAACTGACGACGTCAATGTCCTGTTTAGTTAAAAAACACATGCCTTGGATAGGAATTTTAATGTAACAAATTGAGAATTAAAAAAGAAAGGAAAACAACAGGAAAGACAAAGAAATACCTCCTGCCAGAGCAACTCATAACCCTAACCTAGTAATGTGAAAATATCTATAAAACTACTCTGAAAATAAAAATCAACAAAAGAGAGAAAGAAGAAATCAATTAATTCGACATAAGGGCTGGAGCTGTGGTTTCAATGATATGGGAACTTCCTAGAAGATGAAAAACTCTTATGAAAAACTTTGAAGTGGCACCTGTAACTTAAAGACTTAGAAAGTGGTCTATAGAGAATAAACGACTTGTCCTGGAAGGCCAAAGTTCAATCCAGGTCCTCCTGATGCCAACACTAACTAGTCTGTCCCACTGTACCACATTGCCACTGAATTGTGTATGCAACTCAAAAGAAAAAGAAATAAAAATGTCATATAAATATAAGGAATTTATCATAATTAAAAGCATTTTGTTTTCTAATCATTCAAGTTGTATTATTTATTGTGTAATCCTTATTTTTAATTTCATTATTTATTTATTGTTCATATATGTTAAATATATATTATATTTTTATTACATCATATTATATGCTATATATACTATATATTTTATATACAACATAAATATGTTATAGTGAATATATTAATTATAACTAATTCAATCATTAATTAAATTATTAATATTGAAAACTAATTAGTAGAAGATAAGTTTTTTTATGATGTTCTGAGTAAGGGCATGTTCTAAGATATAAAGGGATTGTGATGTCTCTCATAGGGAGGGTGCGCCCAGTCTGAAGAACATACAGATCCTCAAAAATTTGAAATATTTTATTGCTGGACAATATTTTACTCCAAAGAAATAAGACAGATTTTTAAGCTAACATACCGGAGCTCATACATCTACAGGAGAGCTAGCTATACACTATCACAACAGTGAATATTGAAACAATATTCACTTATTCTAGTAAAGCTGATCTCACTCAACTATTTTTGGTCATCTCTCATCTTTCAGAACTGCCTTCAGAACAAGAACTGCATAAGGAAACTAGTCTCAGTATTTTATAACCATCTCACTCTCTCTTCCCTTATCAACCACTCCCTCCCACCCACCACCCACCCACCCATCAAAAGACATAATATTTTGAACATCCAATTATTCATTAGATTTGACTCCAGTTGACTTTTGACTCTTTCCAAAAATCAACTCAACTCTTAAGGAAAGAAAATTTTCCATCATATGTTAGGTATACAGAAAAACATATATACAAAGAAATATATATATATATATATATATGTGTGTGTGTGTGTGTGTGTGTGTGTGTGTGTGTGAGTATATTTAAAGGTTCTAACCCATCTATCTAGAGTTGTAATTTATGAAATTTGCTAGAAATCACTAGAAAAACAGGAGTGAAAGAAGTGCAACAAATGGATATGTTTCATATGTTTATTGATTGTTCAATGGTAGGTCTGAGTTTGAATGGATGTTAGTAACTTTAACCAACAGTATGGCTGAGATTTCACAAAATTACTTTACTTTCCTGGACCTCAATTTCCTCATCTTAGTGCTAAGATAAACCCCTAATGTTCCTTCCAACAGTAATAGTCTATGATTTTATTTTTTGTCTTCTGACTACAGTTATGACTGAATTATTATTTGCTTTAGGTCCATGTAGCTTTAAATTTAGACTTTCTCTTCCATGTATAAAGCTAATAATAGATCTGGTTATTGAATTTAGTAATAGCTGATCAAAGAGATCTTTACATTTCACTATGGGCTCTTTTTCATTTGTAAATTATTTTCACTAATTTAGAAAAATTTCCTGGCCTTCATGTATAATTTCCATATAGCTAGTAGTCTACTGTTTTTAAATGTTTCAGAATATATCCCAAATGAGCTGAAGAAAATAGACTTTAAATGCCTGTTTGATGCCTGTTTTAGCCAAGTTTCTGTGGCAAGTGCTCAATTTTCTCAAACCTGAGTTTGTTCTTCTGCATTCCCTTAGGTTGTCTCTAAAAAATAAGAAAGCCAAGAGACGATGTACTACAATTTGGAGCTTTGTGGGGGTTAGGGTGCAAAACTTATCATTATAATATTGCAAGCATTTGTTGAATAAATATCAAGAAATTTTATGAATAGTATATTAAATTATCCCAGAGATAAAACTATTTTTTTAATTTGAAAGAATTTTGTGGAACAATAATCTTGGGAAACACCATTGATCTAATCAAATATGACAAAAATTTTATGCCCCAAATACAAAACTATCAAGATTTTTTTAAATGTAGGTTTGAGTCTATCATTAATGATGATCTTCACTCTAAATGTAGATTGTGCCTTAAGATAGTAGCTGATTCTATGTATCTCTGAATTAAATTTCTTTTGGAAAGGCTAAAGATTCTGGAAGTTATATTTCTTATGTGCTGAGATAAAAGAGAGATAACAGAAGCCAACTAGGCATTTTGCCTGCTTCTACAACCAAGCGAAAACTTCTATTCAGCAAGTGGCTAGCGGACCACAATCAGAATATGTCTGCTCTCTAGAGACATTTCTTTAACATGTCATCATGACTCCAGGAAGAAAAGGCTTCTTAGCTCCTCCCAGCAAGCTGATGGAATCTATACATGTACCAGACCCTGGATATGCAACATCATAATTAGTAAGATATTTAAAGATTAAGCTTTTATTAATAAAATTTGAATATGTCCCCAATTAAAACTTTCATATAAACAAACTAAAAAAAATGAACATGGAATTTTCTAAATTGCTTGAAACTCTTGCAAAGAGACTTCATGAATTTTGAATCCTTTGCCAGAAATTTAAAAATGCAAAGTCCTTTATTTAGTTTGCATAAATATCAATGACAATTTAATTTTTATTTACATGATTTTTTGCCTGAGTTTCAACCAAAAAATATGCAGAATTGGCAGGTAGGTTTGAAAAATGAATTCACTGATTTTGGAAGTGCAGATAACAATGTCCTTCCTTCATTTAAAGCTATATAAAGCTATATAAATCTATATAAAGCTTCATTTAAATCTATATGAAATAAAATTTTAAGTGTCAAATATTGAAACAAACTGAACTTAATACCAGGCCTTCAAATTACTGTATCATGGTGCTAAATTAAGATTTTTTAAAAAGAAGTATATTTAAACACATTGCTCTCACTGAAAATGGTATAAATACTCATCTTTATGTTAGAAAAAATGTTTTATACTATGGACCAAAATAAAAATATTTTTGTTGTTTCCTCCATCTTTATCTCATTTTTTATCTTTTTCTTTTATTTTTTATTATCTTTTTTAAATAATTTTTATTTTTTAGAAAAGTTATCATGGTTATACGATTCATGTTCTTACTTTCCCCTTCACCCCCCGACCTCCTCCCTCCCCACCCCCCCATAGCCAATGTGCATTTCCACTGGTTTTAACATGTGTCATTGATCAAGACTTATTTCCAAATTGTTGATATTTGCATTGGTGTGGTAGTTTCGAGTCTACATCCCCAATCATGTCCTCCTCAACCCATGAGTTCAAGCAATTGTTTTTCTTCTATTTCCACTCCTGTAGTTCTTCCTCTGAATGTGGGTAGCGTTCTTTCCCATAAATCCTTCAGAATTGTTATGGATCATTGTGTTGCTGCTAGTACAGAAGTCCATTAATTCTATTTTACCACAGTGTATTGGACTCTGTGTACAATGTTCTCCTGGATCTGCTCCTTTCACTCTGCATCAATTCCTGGAGGTCTTTCCAATTTACATGGAATTCCTCCAGTTTATTATTCCTTTTAGCGCAATAATATTCCATCACCAGCATATACCACAGTTTGTTCAACCATTCCCCAATAGAAGGGCATCCCTTCATTTTCCAGTTTTTTTCCACCACAAAAATCACGGCTATAAATATTTTCATACAAGTCTATCTCATCTTTTAAATTACTTTTTGGAAGTATTTTATAATCCACATATAATGTTATTAAAGTATTACATTTATATGATTTTTATTTATACATATAAGTATTTATAAGGGCATGTGCTTTTTTTTTACTGTGGACATATGATTTAAAAAGTTTGGGAAGGTATATGTATCATCCTTTTAAAATTATGATAGCTCAGGTATTTCTTAAGAAGATTATTAAAGAATAAGTCACCCTTAGTTTTTTACTTAGGAACTCTAGAGTAAGATCCATTATCAATTTAACCTCCAGATTTTTTGTAAATACTGTACATTTAATGAATGAAAGTTTAAGTGTGGTTCATTTTGACTTTCTAAGTGATAGAATTATAGCTGAAATTCAATACTATGTATTGGTTCTAAGGTAGAAGAGTGGTAAGGGGTAGGCAATGATGGGTCAGTGACTTGCCCAGGGTCACGCACATTTGGATCCAGGACCTCCTATTTCCAGACCTGACTCTCTATTCACTGAGCCACCTAGCTATCCCCTTTCCTTTTCACTTTTGATATAGATTCATTTGGCCTCTATAATCTTTTCATTACTATAATTTTCAATTCCTATAAAATATCAATTATCAAACTACATGAAGTACATTCAACTCATCTATGACATAGTAGGGAAATTCTAGGAAATCATCCAAAACCTGTTCCCTGGGATGTGAACCTGGATCTTCTTGATTACAAGTCCAGTTCTCTGCCCACTATGACATACTCACATATCATGCTTCATGTCTCATGTTCTTTTCGTGCTTTTAATGTCAAATGTCTCATTTTGGGTAATTATGTTTTAATTCTACAGAAATTCTACTCTGACACTTCAGCATGGATTAGAGATAGCTTGAAGGTTGTGCAAATGAAAATCAAGTTCTGGTAGCTCCTACCAACCTAAAAAGGCTTAATAATTCCACTGACAGATTTTATTCTGATCATCAGAAGGCCAGCCTAACTATGTTCAAGAGGATGGTGTTTTTTTTTGTTTGTTTGTTTTGTTTTGCCTCAGCAACTAACCAAGATCATCTACGGACACATGATATTTTTTGACTAACATGTCTTTTTTTGCAAAACTTAAAAATTATTTATCTTTAGTAATTATTTGAAGGAAATAATAAATATCCCCAAATTCTATTTATAATCACAAGTAAATAATATGTCATATCCCATAAGTCACTTGGGAGTAGCTCTATTATGATGATTTGTGGAGGAGAGGCTCATCCGGTGCCTTTTCCAGCCCATTCCTAATATTCCTTTAGTGTACTGGACATCATTAAAACAATGTGCTAGATAAAGCAGCTTTTTTTTTTCCTCTAGCAATGTTTGAATCCTGCCTCCACCATTACTTACATTACCCTAGGCAAGTCATTTAACCTCTGAGCTTGTTTGCTGATCTGTAAAATGTAGATAGTAGAAGAAACAGAACAAAAACATATGATCGATCACATATTTCAATGGGGATATGATTGGGGTTTTGATGTTAAAAGATCGCTCTATTGTAAATATAAATAACATGGAAATAGGTTTTATACAACGATACAAGTATAACCCAGTGGAATTGCTTGCCACTGCTGGGAGTGGGGAAGAAAAAGGGATGGGAAAAATTATGAATCGTGTAACCATGGGAAAATATTCTAAATTTTTAAAAATGTATATAGTAGAAACAGTGATAATAATAGTGTTTACCTCACAGGATTGTTGTGGGGACCAAATGGAATGTGTTTTGCTTATATTCAAGGACAAGATAAACACTTCCTAGCTATGTGACCCTGGGCAAGTCATTTTACCCCCATTGACCAGCTCTTACTGCTCTTTCTGCCTTGGAACCAATATACAGTGTGGATTCTAAGACAGAAGATAAGGTTGTTTTTGTTTTGTTTTGTTTTAAGCATTTTAAAGTGACCTATATCTAGGGATGTATGAAGCTTCACAAATTATCAAAGAACTTTGTGCTCCTCTTATGTGCTACCCTAGACTTTTGCCCCAGAGCATTCTGAAACGGTTATTGTTGCTATTTTTTTTCTATTGCTACTTTGTTTGCTATCATCCTGTTTTCACCAAGATGGAAAATAAACTGATACTTGTCTTTTTTGCGTATTGGCAGAGACAGAGTGTCCCTCACATAGTCAGTACATCCTGCTAAGTACTTAGGGGGCAAGGAAAGAATCATCGCATCCTTTTTTATTGGATTTTTCTATTACCATACTTTTTTCCTCCCTCCTCACTTTGGCTGGTCCATGTGAACTAACTCGACACTTAAAGGAGCCTAAAGAACACCAGGAACACTGTAGTGGATGGACATCACTAAAAACATTGCAAAAATGCATGAGTGTGCACCACCAATATATTCTAGTCCAAGAACTTCCAGAAAAAGAATGGAAAGTCAGGGACAGAGAAGTAGGGAAGAGCTAGATATGGAATTTCCTGCCTGGGGCTTCCCCTTATTTTATATATATGATGTTCCCCTTTCTCATGTGAGCGCCTGGAAGATTAGGACTGGCTTTTGCCTATTTTTGCATCCTTAGCACTTGGCATAATGCCTGGCAAAGGTCACAAGAGCTTCATAAATGCTTACTGACTGATGAAGCTGAGTCCAGTCTTAGAAACACATCTTTCTCCTTCTAAGGGAGAACATGATTGTCACCCAACTGGTTTCATGCTTGTATTGACTGGAGCCCCAACTCAGAGACCAGGAAAAATCTTTGAAGTGGAGTGCGCAATAATAGTGGCTTACTTTTCATTTGTATGAACACTTTCTATAAGATGTCATAGAGAAGCTTTCATTTTAAAAGAATAATTTTTAAAATTGCACACTCTCAAAATAAATTAAAAAACAGGTATCCCTTCCACATTGTAGGGGTTAGAGGTGCAGTGCCCCCACAATCTGGAAAAGGTGAATAAAATATTGATGTTTTGTGTTCTCACAAACTTTAACTTTTTAATTATTTAACTTTAAAAAAGAAATTGAAAATATTTATGGTGTTAAAAGATAAAATATATTGATATTATACGACACTATATGTATATTTTACGCATTTCCGATTTCCTATGTCATTTGCTGGTCTTCACGTGTCATCTGCAGCTTCTACAAAACTTCCTCCAAGTTCCCTTTTAATTTCTTATCCAGCCTGTGATATATCAAAATCATGATAAAGTCATAATGTGAAAGGAATACCCGTATATCTAATTCCTATTAGGTCCCACAGCAAGTAATTTGTAATCCTAGTATGGAATCTTATAACAGATATTTGGGTTATCTGGTAGCAGATAAGAGCAATTCTGATAATCTGGTAGCCTCAATTTCATCTCTGTGACTCTCACTTAGCATGGTTTCTCATGGCATCCACTTGAATTTGTTTTTAGATATCCACTTATGCTATCCACCCTTGGGTCCATTCATAGGTGTCTTATGGCAGTAACTAGGAGACCCATTGCTCTCCTTAAATACCTCAGGGCAGTGATAGTAATGGCAAACCTTTTAAAGACATGCCAGAAGCCTGTGCCACATGCCGAGCACACTGCCCCCTTTCCCCAGACAAGGGAAGACATGCTTCCATTGGGCTTCTGGGCAAGAGGGTGGGTGAAGTGAAAAAATGTTCTCAGTTTGGTAGAGAAGGGGAAGAGAGCAGCTCCCCTGAGTCCCTCTGCCTTTCTAGTAACAAACTCTGGCAGGTGATGGTTTGTGTGCCCACAGAGAGGACTCTGTGTGCCCTTTCTGGCACATGCGCCATAGGTTTGCCATCATGGCTTTAAGGTAAGTCCAAAAGGAGTATAATATAATGGAATAACCCTTGGGTTTGGAATCAGAGATCTTGGGTTCAAATCAGGTTCTACTAATTATTGCCTTTATACCCTCGAGCTCACTTAATCACTCTGTGTCTCAGATTTCTGGTGTGTAAAATGAGAAATTTGAATCAAAGGACCCCAAGATCCTTTCCAATCATAAATATAAGATCCCCAATAAATTATCTTCTGGTCTGGCTGGAATTATAGCTCTCTACAGTAGTACTCATGCCTTGCTTCTTACAAAAATACTGACTTAAAAGCATATATAAAAAAGAAGTTTAATTAATCAACAACAATAAAAAAAGAACATTTTCTCCATTGAATACTAGACATTACTCCATTTTGGAGTTCAACCCAAAAGGCAGTAAGGTTATTCATAAGAAATAATAAGCATATCCTCCATCATTGTAGGTCTACGCCTGGTGATCTTCTTTCTTCAGATCAAGCCATGTGAAGTCCACATTCAAGAAGATTTTTCTTTAGACTTCTGAAATGATAAATGTGTATGCTCCACTCAAGAAAATATACTTATTGTCCAAGACCCAAAGTGGGACCCCATTTGTTATCCCAGATTACTGCCCTTATTTGCTTGGGTAAGATTGCTCAAATCATGCCAGGTTATTAAATGCCTGAATTAGTTACTAGTTCCACACTAAATTAGAGTGCATCCAATTCAATCCAATGACTATTTATCAAATGCCTACTTTATATAAAACACCATGCTAGGCATTGGAGATACAAAGAAAAAGGAAATAATTTTCTATTCTTGTGACCTTTGGATGCTTCCATTCTCTAAAACTAGTTTGGGTTGGAAAGAGAAAGATCTCAAACATAGAGATCAATATTTGAAAACTTATAATAACAAGGACTCAAATTAGTTCATCCACTTCTCAGAATGACTCCTACTTGAAATATTCCAGAGTTATTTGAAACCTGACCACATTACTTTAAGTATCACTCTCCGATTTCAATAGAATTTAAACATGTAGCCTTAACATGATAATGTTCATTCATTTTCTGTACATGTTTTTATGTCAATTGTTTCTGAGTTCCTAGGCTAATTATAAATAGGGTAACTTGGTGGGTAAGGAATACAAAGATAGAGGATATGATTCTTTGCCTGATATGGCTTGCTGTTATGATTATTCTTTAATTTCCTCCTTTTTCCCCCAAAATAACATGTGTGATTCATTGAGCCTAAACAGAAGAATATAAAACATTAATTTAGATGTTGTCTATTCAATTTGTCTGGCATAGATGGTCAGTCTGGATATTAATAATGGGGATAATTCAATCCCCCAAAATCAATTCTGCCTGAATTTTAAAAACACTAACAATTAGTTACCTAGTCCATGGCAACTTCCTTCATATGACAAAACTTTTATATCTCTCCTATCCGTCCCCTTCCTTCTGTTCTCACTTCTACTACTCCAGTCTGGGCTTTCACCACCTGAGTGTGCATTCATTCAATGGTCTCCTACCTCCTTTCCCCAACTCAAGCTTCTTTCCCTTTCAGTCTCTAGTCCGTTGAACACATAGCTGCCAGTCATTTTCCTAAAGCATAGATTTGGTCATACCACTCACAGGCTCACAAAACTTTCACGCTTCCATTGCTTTAAGAATAAAGTCCAGGATTCCTTAATAGACCCTCCCTTACATGACCTTCAACCCCAGTTTCAGATATCTTCTCACTTTCTTGTATTCGATACTCACCATTCCCCAAACATACTCTGTGATTTCCAGCTAATATCTTTAAAAAAATACACAAATAAAAACCCTTACCTTCCATGGAATCAATACCAAAGCAGAAGAGCAGTAATGATACTAGACAATAGGATCTCAGTGACTTTTTCAGGGTCACACAAGTAGGAAGTATCTGAGGTTAGATTTGAACCCAAGACTGCCTGTCCCTCGACCTGACTCTTAATCTATTGTGCTACCTCGAGCCCCCAGTTCCTCAATTTCTGTCAAAATTTTAGCCAGCCTGAAGGTTTCAATCAGGTACAACCTTCCGTGATAGCTTGCCTCACCCCCAGCTTCAAAGGAATTTCTCCCTCAATTACATATATTTCATCTCTCATATAATCTACTAGACCTTATTTATTTCTCCTACTCAGAGAGGTCTTAGTCTTAGGAGCACAGACAATGCTTTCTTCATTTCTGCATCCCTCTTTATATTTAGTAAACCACTTAACACAATACTTCGTATGAAAGAGATGATTGATAACTATTTCTTGAATTAAAAACAATATGGTTAATGTATTTCAGGGGATGGATTTCAATGGGAAGATTAAGTAGCACATTTGAAGGTTTCAGTCTCACGCCCAAGGAGTACGAATTTTTTGAATGACTTTGTTGTTCAGTTGTTTCAGTCATGTCTGACTGTTCATGACCTAATTTGGGATTTTCTTGGCAAGGATACTGGACTGGTTTACTTCTTCCTTCTCCAGCTCATTTTACAAATGAATAAACTGAAACCAAGGGTTAAGTGACTTGCCCAGGGTTACAAGGCTAGGAAGTATCTGAGACCAGATCTGAAATCAGGAAGATGAATCTTCCTGACTCCAGACCTGGCCCTTTATCCTCTGTGCCATCTACTTGTCTTTTTTAATTTATTTTTTTTATTTTTTAGTTTTTTTTAAACCCTTAACTTCTGTGTATTGGCTCCTTGGTGGAAGAGTGGTAAGGGTGGGCAATGGGGGTCAAGTGACTTGCCCAGGGTCACACAGCTGGGAAGAGTCTGAGGCCAGATTTGAACCTAGGACCTCCCGTCTCTAGGCCTGACTCTCAATCCATTGAGCTACCCAGCTTCCCCCTCTACTTGTCTTTTTTAAAATGACATAAGTTCCTATTACTCCAGTAAGTAAATGAAGGAGAGAAAAGATACTAAACTTATTTTCAACGAATCAACATAGTTAATCACAAAGAGAAAGTCACCTGCAACTATGAATAACTAGCCTCTGTGTCCCTCCTTGTAAATTAGTCAATAAACATTTATTAAATACTCACTATGTTCCAGGAATGGTACTAAATACTAAAAATGTAAAAATACAAAGTAAAGCAAAAAAAAATTGTCTCTGCCTTCAAGGAGCTCATATTCTAATGGAGAAAAGAGGTTTGTGGGGAAAGAAAATGAATTCAATTTTAGATGCTTATGGGATATCCAATTTGAGAAATACAAAGGCCATTCATTGTGTGAGTGTTATGTAGCAAATACATTTTCTCAAATGAGATAATCTATGCTAAGTGCCTTGCAAACATGAAAGCATTATGCAAATATCAACTATTACTATGATTATTATCCTACCACAGTTATTGATTTTGTTCATTAATTTAAGATAGTGATGTTCTAGAGACAATATCTGGCCTCAGACACTTCCTTAACTGTGTGACCTGAACAAGTTACTTAATCCCCTTTACCATTCTTCTGTGGTAATCTACAAAGTATTGATTCTAAGATGGAACATAAAGATTAAGAAATAAAAATTTTAAAGTCAGTGATGTTGATCCATGTCTCTTATAGAGGATGCCCTATTGGGAATTTAGCACACTGGAAAGAGTGCTCCTGAATGTGGAGGCAGAAAATTGAGTCCAGATTCAAGCTCAAAAACTGACTAGCTGGGAGCAGCTGGGTGGTTCAATGGATTGAAAGCTAGACCTAAAGACAGGAGGTCCTGGGTTCAAATCTGGTCTCAGACACTTCTTAGCTGTGTGACCCTGGGCAAGTCACTTAACCCCCATTGCCTAGCCCTTACCACTCTTCTGACTTACAACCAACACACAATATTGATTCTAAGGCAGAAGGTAAGGATTTTTATTTTTTTAAAAAACTGGCTAGCTATATGATCTTGGGCAAGTCATTAAATTTGTCTTTTCTTAAGAGCCTAAATCGTAATGTAATAGATATAGGCTTGCAACTCAATTAGTATCAAATTATTCACAGAATTTACATGTATACATATATATATACATATGACACATACAATATATACACTATAGTAATCTGTTGCCTTAATCTATAAAAATAACCCAAGGCAGCTAAGTGGGACATTTTGAAGAATGTCCCTTGCCTTAGCTATCAAACTTGACTCTAAGAATGAGTTATAAAATTTTTAACATGGCATTCTTTGGGTGCCCTTCAAATTATACCCTAAGAGTCAGACCTGAATCCTGGAGGTGTTGATAATAAACAAGGAAAATAATCATTTTTAGGACACTTCACAGTTACAAAGGCTTTTAATTCTATGATTTCATTTGAACCTCAAAAATCTGGGCTATCATCACCATTATATGGAAAAGGAACCAAGTTTCAAAGAAGTTATTCACAACTGGTAAATGGCAGCGATGGAATTCAAATCCAAATCTTACACCATGCCTAGTGCTCCTTCCACTGCACCACAGGAAAATGGCTATTCATCATGAATCCTCGGGTAAATGATGGTCAAGGACTACAGCTCTATAACATGGAAAAATTAGCATTGCTGCTGAGTTAAAATGGGGGAGGTTTCTCTCTGAATTAGTAAAAAAAATGACTATACAAAACTAGTGTTGCTTCTTTAAGAGGAAAAGAAGAAGAAATTGGAAGAATATAGGGACTAAGAAATGGAGATAAAGGATAGAATCTATAGACCATGCTATAGAACCAGTGAGAACATGAATGATGCCATATGATGCTTATGGTTTGAGGCTGTAATGGAGGGTTGGCTTTAGATTCTGGAAGACCAAGGTTCAAGTTCTGCCTCTGCCTCTCCTAATTTTGTGGCCATGGGCAAGTTAATTTAGCTTTTCAGAAGTTGGCAGTCTGTAAGGGTAAAGGGAATTTTCACACAAGGAGTTCATGACACTTATTAAAATCACCAATATGGACTCCTATACCCTCAAAATCAAAATTTAAAATACTGTGTTGTGGTCTCAAAAGTGAAATTGAAAACTAGGTCTTGATCATTCAGTTTTCCAAGAGGTCTATGTCTGAGTAGGTTTTTAAGGCGGTATTTAAGAGATAAAAACTTTAAACTTTTAAAAAAGTTTTCAACTGATTACAAACGTATGATATCATCCCTCAGAAACTTTTTTGTTTTGAAGAAGAGATCCCAGAGAGGACACTGCTAATGAGCCCCTTAATCAGATGTGTTGATTGCATGTTTAACAATGCCCACTGCACTTCATTTACAGATTGACACTTGGAAGCTATAATGCCACCTGGGTAACGCCAGCCCTTAATCTAGAGGGCCATGTGTGCAGAGCATCTCCCTCAGTTGACTCTCATTTGCTAAAACTCTGAGCTGAAATGCAGACCAAAGGGCCGCATCATTAACACATCCTTTTCCCCCCCATTTTGTTATAATGACAAATCATTTCGGACTGTGCCAATTAGGGCAACAGGTGTATTTAGTTGCAGTTTAAGAAATAAGGCGCTTTGGTATTTATTTTCCTTGAATAAAACATGGAAACAGCTATGCTTAGGGACGTTGAAGAGTCTGTAAACACAAGGTGAAGTGTTGGCTTAGAAGGGAAAACTTCTACTGATGCAACTGAGAGAAGAAATGTTCTGTCCCAATTATCAAGACTGTAAATCTCAAGGAAAACAGTTTAGTAGTTTAAGCAGGGATTCTGAGTATGGAGAAACTTACACCTAAACTACATCTAAGTTTAATTCTGCTTTTTGAGTCCTAGAATCTGAGTTGGAAAAGTTTGTCAAAATCATCCAGTCCAGTGTATCTAAATAGGAATACTTTCTAAAAGGATGTAAAGTATACAGCATGCCTCCCTGATATAATTTAGAACAATGGGGAAGGTCCTTCTCCACAGATTAGCTGTCTTCCACTCTCAAAGTCAGACTTTCTTAAACTTTTTTTGTCATGGACCTGTCATTGGCAGTATGGCAAAATCTATGGGTTCCTTAGAATAATTTTTAAAAATTCATAATTAAAGGAAATATTAAATTTCAGGTAGAGATTCGGAAAATAAAGATGTCATTCTTTCCCATTCAACTTTGTTGACTTCCTGAAATCTATTCTAAAACTTTAGACGGTGCATGGACTTCAGTTTTAAATAATGTCTAAAATTCCAACGTCATGTTGGGAGAAGTAGCATGATTTTTTATTAGTCATTTACATTTCAGTCTGAATAAATGTTATATATTATAAGTAAATAAATGCCCATTCTTAAGCACAATTTTTAAATTGTTAAATAGGCAAGAGAGAGTATGAGGGTTAGAAATCTGATAGTGACACTTCAAATGTAATATTTGTAAGTCTCTGCAGACCTTAAAGCCCTGTATAAATGATGCTCACTATAATTTTATTGTACCCACTTCTCTGAATTAGGCTTCTCCTTTGCTTGTTCAGATTCATATCCATTCTTCAAAATCCAACCTTAAGATCCTCACCCATATGTGAAGTCTTTGAAGCCCACCCCAAGCCACCTCTGAAACGCTGGACCATATTTACTTTGTACCATCTAACTGGTAAATTTACTGTTAGTCCCTGCTATATAATCACTCAGTGTATACAGAGTTAGGCTTCAATCTTGTGTCTATTCATATGAGAACCACTGGGAGGAAAAGTATTTGGAAATTTTAGAGAATGTGAGGGCTCAGAAATAGAAAAAGGGAAGAAGTAACATACTTCCAGAAACTAGAAGAACCACAACGATGTTCATTTTTAAAGTCTTTTATTGAACAAGTACTTCAATTTGTGAGTTCTTGAACCTCAGCTTGTTAACAGTTTACTTAGCCTGTTAATAATATTTCTTTAACTTTGGGATTGTTTTCTCATTTTTTTAATGTGTCTTTCTATAAGGCTATGGTTTCAGTAATACAAATTCTAAAACATACCAGCAACTAGGTAGCAACTAGTTGGAATAATGAATAGAGCATTGAGCTTGAAATCAAGAAGACTAATCTTCCTGAGTTCAAATCTAACCTCAGACACTTACTACTGTGTAACCCTGGACAAATCATTTAACACTGTTTGCCTCAGATTCCTCAACAGTAAAATGAGTTAGAGAAAAAAATGGCAAACCACTCCAGTATTTCTGCCAAGAAAATTTCAAATGGGGTTGAAAAGAGTTAGGCACGATTGAAAACAATAACAGCACATCATGGTCAAATAAGGTACGCATATTTTAGTGGCAGGTAGATATAAAAACAGTTATAGTCAGCTTCAGTAATCAATAGCAAACATTTAATAAGTACCTAATATATATACTAGAAATTTGATATAGTTACAAAGATACAAAAACAAAGATAAAAATAGCAGTCTTTGCACTCAAGGAGTTTATATTCTACTGGGGATACAATACATATATAAGTATATATAGAATAAATACTAGTTAGTTTAAGGAAGAAGGACACTGCCATTAGGAGATAGCAAAGGCTTCACGTAGAAAATAATGAGTCTTGAAAGAAATTAAGCATTCTCTGACATGGAAAGGAAGAAGGAAACATTCCAAGCATTTGTTCTGCAAATAATATACATTATAAATAACATAATATGTATTATGTATAAGCACAGGTATATAAATGGAATGTCAAGTGTAAGGAACAGCACAAAAGCTAATTTGGTTAGAATCTAGCCACTAGACTATAGAGTCCAGGAAGAGAAATATTATATAAGGAGTCTAGAAAGTAGGTTAGAGCAGATCGTGAAGGACATTAAAAGCCCAAAGAGGATTTTGTCTTTTATGTTAGAGGTAATAGGGATCCATGGAAGTTTCCTGATTAGAAGAATGACATGCTCAGAGTTGTGCTTTAGAAATATTATTTTTATAACCATACCAAAGATGGATTGCAATGAAGAAAGATCTTAAACAAGGAGAAATTTAGGAGATTTATTAAAGTAGTCTAAATTGAGAAAGGTTGAGGAACTAATAACTAAGATACTGATTATGAGTAATGAGAAATAGAATGATGTGTGCAGTATTGAAGGGATAGTATTAGCAAAATTTGGGAACTTGCTTGGCTCTGTAGGATAAGGGGAAGTGAGGAATTGGATATAATGCTGAAGTTGTAAACCCGAAATTGGAAGGATGGAGATGCCCTTGACAGAAGTAACAAAGTTTGGCAATAGAGGATGAATTTTAGAGGAAAAATGAGCTTTATTTTGAACAGATTGAATTTAAGTTGTATGGGAAAATGCATTATGAAATAGAAAGCTGATGGTATATGTATAACATATCCTTTTGCTTGCTG
This sequence comes from Gracilinanus agilis, assembly GCF_016433145.1. Classification (NCBI taxonomy): domain Eukaryota; kingdom Metazoa; phylum Chordata; class Mammalia; order Didelphimorphia; family Didelphidae; genus Gracilinanus; species Gracilinanus agilis. The sequence continues at coordinate 389,943,240 of NC_058133.1, forward strand.
CCTCAGGGCAATCAGGGAAAAAATTCAATTAAAAATACAGAAAATTGGTGATGGGGATTTGGAGCTCAGGGGTAGAACAGAGGCTGAATATATAAAGGTATTGAGTTGATAATTAAGTCCTTTGGAACTGAAAAAAAGGTCACTAAGTGAGAGAATATAAAGAGAGAAAGAAGGAGAGCTCAGGACAGAACTGTGGCGTATACCCACAGTTGAGGGAGAGAAAATTTGGATGATGAGGGTACATTTTATTACCCATAGAACTAAAAGCATAATTTGTGCTCAGTGTATTCTCCAAATATTTTAAGCCAATTATCTATCATTATAGAACAGTATAAAAATACCACAAACCAATATAATTCACAGCTGGCAAGCTTCTGATCCAGTATCAATGTAAAAACCATAGTTTTTCCCAAATTCTGTTGGTTAACCCCCTACATTTCATTAATGTCTTAGTGGCGTTCTTAGGTGAGTCCAGAGGTCTATGGAAAACCCCATCCCAGTTTTATTCAGGTAACTTGCCCTTTGCATAGAGTAAAAAGGGTTTCCCCCCTACTCATCTTCAACATATTAAATTTAAGTGATCTCCAATGAGGAAGAGGAAAATATTCCGTGGTATTCTCCAATATGGGATGCCAGTCTCAGAAAATAAAGATAACTGGAGAATATAGCTAAGCTCTGACCCATACTCTAAAATTGATAGGGTTGAAAAGGTCTGCACTTATATTTCCCAGATTTTTTAAAAAATTAATATTCTGAAATTTTATTTTTTCCATTAATTTTTCTGTGGTTATATTTTCTTTTTTTAATTCAAAGTTATTTTGTTTTCCCAATTACATGTAATAACAATTTTAACATATTTCCAAAATTATAAGATCTATATTGTCTTCCTCTCTCCCTTCCCTTCCCCCTAGAGATAGTCAGCAATTTGATCTGGGTTATATATGTATTATAATGCAAAACACACTTCCATATTGGTCAATGTCATAACAGAATATTCATATAAAACCCAAATCCCAAAATAAAACCATAAATAAACTAATGAAAAAAATAGTATTCTTTGATCTGCATCTGACTTCAACAGTTTATTCTCTAGAGGTGTATAGCATTCTTTATCATAAGTCCTTTAGATTAGTTCCAGATCTTTGCATTGTTGAGAGTAGTCAAGTCTTTCACAGTTGATCATCATGCAATATTATGCTGTGCATAATGTTCTAGCAGTTCTGTTTATTTCACTCTACATCAGTTCACATAGATCTTTCCAGCTTTTTCTGAAATCATCCTGCTTATCATTTCTTATAGCACAATAGTATCCCATAACCAAAATATACCACATTTTGTTCAGCCATTTGCCAGTTGATGGATATCCCTCAGTTTCCAATTCTTTGCCACCACAAAAAGAGTTGCTATAATATTTTTATACAAGTTAGTCCATTCCCCATTTTTGTTATCTCTTTAGTATACAGACCCAATAATGGCATTATAGGATCAAAGGATATGCAGTTTTATAGCCTTTATCACTTTCCTTTACTGTCATATTTGCATCTGCTAGGTGTAAAATGGTACCTCAGAATTGTTTTAATTTGCATTTCTCTAATCAAGAGGGGTTTAGAATACTTTTTCATATGATTATTGATAACTTTGATTTCTTCATGTAAAAATTGCTTATTCATATCCTTTGACTATTTGTCAATTGGGGAATGATTTGTATTTTTATAAATTTGACTTGCTTCTCTACATATTTGAGAAATGAGACCTTTATCAGAAAAAATTGTTATAAAATTTTTCCCCAGTTTGTTGTTTCCTTTCTGATCTTGGTTACATTGATTTTTTTTTAATTTAATGTAATCAAAATTATTCATTTTACATCTTATCTCATCTCTTTTTTGGTCATAAATTCTTATGTTCTCAACAGATCTGTTAGGCTAACTATTCTATGTCCCCCAAACAGAGTTATGGTATCGCTCTTTATATCTAAATCATATACCTATTTTGATCTTATCTTGGTATAGGGTGTGAGATATACCTAGTTTCTGTCATACATACCGTTTTCCAGTTTTTCCAGTTTCCCAGCAGTTTTTGTTAAATAGTGAATTTCGATCCCAAAAGCTGGGGTCTTCTTTCCAGAACTTTTGAGTGAGTCCTTTGATGTGACTCCTAAGGATTCCCTCCCCCTTTTTGCCACATGGGAAAAGAGATGCTGCAGAAGTATTGGTCCAGAGAAATGAAGTAGCAAAAAAGACCTATGCACAGTTTTTTTTTTGACTATGAAAAGTTCACAACTGAGTATAGAAGATGAAAAGTTGTAAAAGTTTTGACATCAAGTAAAGCTGCAGAAGATCAGGAATTTTTCAGGCATATATTAAATGAAATTAATTAATAAAAGGAAGTATTGGGACCAATGGATGATTTGTTAAGACTTACTGAGAAAGGCAAAATATTGTGTCCAGATATTTAATTCTCTAATATCCTTTAATAGTTTAGAAATACTATGTAATGTTTAATGTTATCTCTTTGAACAAAGAGTGTGTTTCAAAAAATTATATCAAGCAGAAAATTCATAGTTTTGATATGAATCTTAAGTTAAATTACTTGTTTTGGTATTAACTCTATAACTATGACACAATTTCATTTAATGTATTATAACTTTAGGAAAAGTAGCCAAGAGGAAAAGGATAGCCTCTTGAATGTTAAATGGCAAATTTAAGTATGTTAAGTCCTAATGGGAAAAGGAGAGAAGATTGAATCATAGATATATGTGACTATTCTCAATTCTGACAAAACCAATCCACTAATTCTTGATAAAGTTTGAAAAGAGGCTCTACCTCAAAGAAATATAATACCTAGAGATGGTTTACTACTTGAAGATTTTAGGGGGAAAATAAATTATTTTAAATATAACTTCAGCAGATATGTTGTTCTGGTCATCTAATGATTAGGAAAAATTACAGATACTACTATATTCATTAGAAAATAAAAATAACATGATAGCATACCTAATTTTCTATAAATAGCTACAAAAGGTCAATAATAATAAATATGTAAGTTTCCATTTTTAAAATACATTCATTTCTTGGCATCTCAGATTGCAGAGTTTATAAATAAGTATCAAATACAGTTGAAAATTAAACATGTTTCTAAGTATTTAGTCCTAAAAATAATTGACACCTAGAAGAGTCTTTTTTGAAAACTTTACCAAAGAAAATCATCTTTAGGGCCCTCCGAAACCAAGGGTAGAAAAATGCATAAACCATTGGATTCAAGGTAGAATTTAAATAACCAAACCAAATCAGTAAATCATTCAGAAAGGGTGGGATGGTGTAATTCATAAAAGGATCAATGACTGTGCAGAAAAAGAATGGACACCAACAAATAAGGAAAACTCCCATCACAATGCCTAAAGTCTTTGCTGCTTTCTTTTCTTTGCTTCGTGAAAATTGCTGTTTCTCCTCAAACGCATTTTGGATCTTCTGGTTTGCATTTTTTATTGATTTGGCTTGTCCTTTGGCAATGAAATATATTTTCCCATATATACACAGCATAATAGATCCAGGAATGTAGAAGGAAGTCATGAAGGCCATGATGCCAGATATTTTGCTGAAAAAGACAAAGCAACCACCCTTGCAGTGAATGTGCTTATAATATAGCTCTTCCGCTCCTTTTAAGTTTAGCTCCAGGAAGATCATCCCAAAGGCAAAAATGGCAGGGACAGCCCAGCTTATTGCAATCATTACAAGTACAACCAAGACACTGATCTTGGCTTTATATCTCAGTGGGTCACACACAGCAAAGTAGCGGTCAATAGAAATGAAGGACAAGTGAAATATTGATGCTGAACTTAGCATAATGTCAGTGCTTGTATGAAGTTTGCAAAAGACCTCTCCAAAATACCAGCACTTTTCAACTGATCTCACCATGCTGTAAGGCATGACCAAAAATCCCAACAGAAAGTCAACAGTGGCCATGGAACTGATTAGCATATTGGTTGGAGTGTGAAGTTGCTTGAAGTGTGATATGGAGATAATAACCATCAGATTTCCAGCCAGCGTCACGAGAATCAAGAGTATCATTACACAGTACATGGGAATGCGGATGATATTTGTCCAACTGTTCTTTATACAAGAACCATTTATTGCTTCCTGACAAAATGTCATATTCTCAAGTCCTTTGAACCAGGTTATTTCTACTTTAGTGAATGAGATGTTACTTGATCAACATTAGTCCCATGTCCATAATCAGAGTAGAATTGTTTCACCTTTCCAATTGAATGTACCCATCCAAGAAACCTGAAAAAAGAAAAATCTAAATCATGAATTTGCTTGTTTACTCTTATTGCTAATATAAGGCATTTAATCTATTTTGGAAGACATTTTACCTCAAAAAAAACCACAATTGCTAGAAATGGTTTATTACTGAAAGATTTTAAAGAAAAAAAGCTGAAAAATATTTTAAATAATGTTCCTTTAAAGTAGAAGTTGTATTATCAACTCATATATTATAATCATTTGCTTCATGTTGGCATTTCTTATTTAAACACATTTTTTCCTAAAATTTGAGATTTACCACATCAAACTTTCAGACTATATGTTCACCTATATGTAATTAGGGTGCAGCCCTTTTGGACATGCATCAACCCAGAGGCAGGAAGGTGTAAGTGATTAGATGGTAGGTCTTGGGAATAGGAAGAATGGAATTTAAGTCCTGTCTTGCTCCTTTTACATACCAGCCTTGTGATCATGGACAGTTCAGTTAACTTTTTAATGCCCCCAAGAAATTCTCTGAGATTGCAAATTTAAAATTTATTTCCAATCAACTTTGATGGAAAGAATTTCCACACCAGAAGTCTCAATAAGATCACAAGTTCCAAACAAAATTAATAATAATAACAAACTCTTAGATAAAAAAGATTCCAAAAAATCATTCTTTATTCTATTAGCAACAAATATAGTATATTCATCAGAAGTTTCTAAGAGTCCTGAAAAAGAGAGGATATAAATCTATGAGATTCTGATCATAGTGCTTCAAAACAAGCTTTTTTTTTTTTTGAAAAGTGGTTGAAAGTAGCATAACACCTCATGTGCCATCAATTGGCCATGATTTTAACCCTTTCTTCACCTAAAGTGATGCTTCCAATTTAGTCTATTAGTAAATTGGTTCCCATGGGTATCATTGCTCCAATTTAATAATGAAAGTTAAATTGAAAATAGGAGTTACTTTGGAGGAATTTTCATTACTGCCAACTTAACTAGAACATCTGTTTCTTATTTCAAGTCATATATTTTGGAAAGGGACAAAGAACCTTTTGAAAAATTATTCTATTGAGTAGAGAAGTACAAAACACATTCTTTTCCTTCAATGTAATGTTCTGATCTCACTGGTATAGGTAGTCCCCTTAACAGTACAAGTTGCAATCTTTCTATGCCCTTTCATTATGTGAGTGTCTAGTCCATGTTTGAAAATTCTCTTCCGAGGATCTATCCAACATGCTGGAGATCTTTCTTCTGGATCTCTTAGCATTATATCAATACCAAAAAAATTATTGGCTCCAATGGCCAGATTATTGGCCAGTCCCCTGCTTTTTCCAGTCATACATCTCTCAGGACACTTCTGGGCACTCTTCATGATTTAGTGCATTTCTGCTTATTCACACCTGCCACGCACTCCTGTACTGAATCAGGAAGAGTGGAATTAACCCCTTCCTTGCTTTGTATTCTCCTGGCTACAAGTTACATAACCAACAACGTTAATTCTTTGGTAAGCATAGAGTGTCAGCAGAATAATTATATTAAAAAAATATGTGTGTGTGGGGGGGCAGCTAGGTGGCCCAAAGGTTTAATAGCGAGACCCAGAGACAGGAGGACCTGGGTTCAAATCTGTACTTAAATACTTCCTAGCTTTGTGACCCTGGGCAAGTTGCTTAATTCCCATTGCCTAGCCTAGTGATGGGCAAACTACTGCCCGAGGGCCAGATGCGGCCCCCTGAAATGTTCTATTGGGCCCCGTGACATTATTCCTAATCTGACAAATACAATGAGTAGGATACAGTACAAACTTCCAAAGAGTTGCCTTAGAAACAGACTGACAGATGAGCATTTCCTTTCCTTTGGCCCCCTCTTTAAAAAGTTTGCCCATCACTGGCCTAGCCCTTACCATTCTTCTGCCTTGGAACCAATAGACACCATCAGAAACATGTAGTGACTGATGATAGCTTCAGTCAAACCATGCTTGTCAGCATCACTTTGGGTAGCAATAAGTTTAGTATACATCATTTTTAACATTTAAGTTTTCTTAGTGAATGAAATTATTTTGCTTAAAATAGGTTGATATTTTTCATTAGAGGATCTATTATAACATCATGATTTGCCCAGTTATCTAAGAATGTGACAGAGTGGTCTTTTATTCTTTATGATGCCAGCTGCCAAGAATTTAGCAAATTAGATCATTATCATTTTTATACACCAAACATTCAAGTGGTAAAACAAAAACTACTTAGCCTGACAAACCCAGGTCTGATTCCTTTGCTGAGCACAGAATTCTACACAAATAATCAAATCACTTGATATCTAAGTGTAGCATGTTGGATTTATCTCTTAGAAACTCCATTCTTTAAACAAAATATTTCAATAAAAAAGCTATTCTCTAAATAAAACTCTTCTGTTGAAGAATAGCTTCCTAAGAGACTTGTGTGGTAGAGGTTAGGTAAATAATACTTTCTATCCCTATTTTGTAACCATGCTTAAAATTAGTGCTGACTAAAACAAGAATGGGAAATCATTTAAGAAACAGAATCCATCTCATCCCACTCCCACTTCAGAATGTCACAAACATTTTTCAGTCAAGTCAAAGAGAACTTTCTTTGCGCTTTTCATGTATCTGGTTATGAGTAAGAACTGTGATGTAGTCAGAGTGTTTCTCAGACTCACTCTGGCACACGTGTGACCTCTGGGTACCTGTTTCCTTGAGAGGCTGAACATCCTAGATGACGTTTAAGATCTCTTCAAACTCATTTGGCTTTTTTTTTCAGTCATTTCAGTTATATCTAACTCTTCACAACCCTATTTGGAATTTTGTTGGCAAAGATATTGTAGTGTTTTGCCATTTTGTATTTCAGCTCATTTTTTTACAGATGAGAAAACTGAGGTAAGCCTAGTTAAGTCACTTGCCCAAGGTGACACAGCCAGTAAGTGTCTGAGGCCATATTTGAACTTGAAAAGATGAATCTTCCTGACTTTAAGCCCAGTACTCCAACCCCTATGCAGCCTAGTTGCCCTTCTTGTGTTCTATATACCTATAAAAGTACAAACTATTAAGTTTAATGAAATTCTCTTCTTTCAAAGATTATTTGGATTGGGGTTCTTAAGGTGAACTTTCTAAAATTCAGAAAAAAAATTTGGAAACTGCATTTCAACCTAACTGGTTTCTTTTGTGATATTGTATATTTTATTTTATCCATTTAAAAACATTATTCTGAGAGGGGGTTCAAATGATTCATGAAGAAGCAAAATATATATAAGAAGACCTGGTTTAGTTTGAATACCTGTAGAAAAATGTTCTGATTCAATTAACTGAGTGTAAACCTCTGCAGATGTTCATATTTAATATTTGAATGGAAAGAGTTAGCAAACATAGTAACACCATAGACATGATTATGGAGATATGATTATTAGAACATGTTGTCTTTTAAAGAGTAGACACTTAATAAATGTTTATTATATTGATATTGATTGAAGGAAAATCCAAAATAAGTCTGGAAAAGGTAGATAATATTCAGTTAAGTAGAAAGGAGGAGGCAAGGGGAATTAGCTGTAGAAAGTTGGGAACTCTCATTGAATATTAAGAACAACGGCAGGGGCAGTTGGGTGCCTCAGTGGATTAAGAGCCAGACCTAAAGACAGGAGATCCTAGGTTCAAATCTGGATACAGACACTTCCTAGCTGTGTAACCCTTAGCAAGTCACTTAACCCCCATTGCCTAGCCCTTACCACTCTTCTGCCTTGGAACCAATAAACGATATTGATACGAAGATGGAAGGTTAGGGTTTAGAAAAAAAATAACAATGGCTATATTATTATTCTGACTAGAATTATATAATGTAGGTTTAATGTAGGAAAGTAGCACAAAAGATAAAAAAGTTATAAATACAATTTATTTTTTTGAACATGAGATAGGGTACTATAATTCAGAATTTCCGAGATTTATCAGTTTGCAAGTTAGACAAGAAGAAATCTGGGTATGGGTTGAAAGGGGAAAGGAAGGAAGTGTCTGGCAGAAGATTCCAGTGGAGTCAAGAGAATTCTAAACAAGTGAGGAAATGGGAAGGAGGTGACAACTAAGAGAAGCATGAGGGCTCATAGCATGGAAATAAGAAAGAATATGGAAAGTAAAATTTTAGTTTTTTTAAAGATTCAAAATATAGTTCAGGTTTAATTCCAAATCTCTTAGAAGCTCCGTGTTTAATGCAAGAGCTTACTAGCACCCCTTTCCCAACACTGAAGGAGCTTTCGAGAAAGGCTAATTAAAGCAAGGAGAAAGGTGAAGAGGCAAAGGTCCCTGAGAAGTGAAAACAGATCTCCTGGGATGCTTTCAGCATGATGCCATAGCTCTGAGCAGAAGCAATATTAATGATAATGAGTCAGTAAGTAAACTTTCTGCTACCAAAATGGGAACCACGATGTCAAATATAAATACACTTATTTCTTTACACATGTGTTTCAAAGAGATAAATATGAGCAAAAAATCAACAAGAAGCAAACATGTTGACCAAAAAATTAGAATATTGTTACAATTATTCTGTTGCATAATTTTGCGTGATGTCAATATTCAAAAGTATAAATACCCTAAAGGGAAATCAGAGTGTCATAATATATATTGAAGCAACACATTATAGAGTGGTCACATTTCCCAAACCAAAAATAAAAACATATGATAGTTAGGAATATTCTTTTTTAAAAGGGTGGTGAGAGAATATTCCTTTTATAAAGCTACTTTAAAGGTAGATGTTCTTCAATTTGGGATTCTCCTCCCAAATAAGGAATAGATAGTTGCCATTAGTATACTAGATACAAAAGATTGAGGGATCTTTTTAAGTAACATATAGAGTACGAATTTACACCCAACAAAATATTTTTTAAATATGAAAATATGCTATTATTTATACATAATCAAACATATACATTTGGGTGAAAAGGCAAAAAGGAAATGTTTCAAAACCAAATAATATCTTCTAAGATTAAGGTAGAAGATATTTTTTAAAAGTTTAACAAAAACTATCAACTAAATATAATGGAAAAAAATTCAAGAATTTAGTTGTGCCTTTAAGAGTTCAATATTCTAACATTAATTCTAACGACAACATCACTGAGAAATTTAATTAGGATCTGATTACTATAAAATCTGGACAATCATTGCACTGCTAGTCTTTCCTTGCTTAACAAAGTTTAGTAGAAAAATGCAATATTTTATTTTCCCTCTCCCCCAAGCATTTTGCATATTTTAATAAGCGAACATTCAAAAAAGAGTAAATAAATAGCCTTAAAAGATGTACTTGTAAAGCAGTCTATTTTTAAAAACATAAGCATTCTTTCAATTCATAGGTAAAAGAAAATGAAGTCTGTTAAATAGTTGTAATTATAGAAGTTCATAGCTCCAGACTAGCTACGTTTGAATTAAACTAAGTTTTAACATTTTGATCATTACCAAACCATTGCTGTTTCATTTGATTACATATAAAACATAATCCCTTCTCCCTCCAAATTACTACTCTGATCTATCAGATTGGAGCCCTTTGTTTCTATTTTCTTGGTGGTGACTGTCCACAAACATACCTTCTCAGGAGTAGGTGGAACACAGTCAGAGAGGCCAAAAACCAACAAGAGTTTATGAGTGATGAATTTATAAGAATCCACAGACCCGACTGCTGCTGATTTGAGCTCGTTGCTACTTAACAGTGGGCTGGATGACAGGATGACGTAAATATTAAACACTGGAAAAAAGATAAGCTGATAATAAATCTTTCTGAAGAAAGGTTCACAGCACTGAAAACGATAAGTGTTTCATTCAAAAATAGAATCGGGGAAATAGAAATGAGCAAACTAAATAAAAAGACATAAGAATATGGCAATTTACTTTTAAAATATTTTTAAATATGTGGCACCAATTATTGGGGCCATGACCGTTAACAATTGATAGGTTCAAATACATATCCCATTGATATGACTTTAAAAAGTCTTTTTATTTCCATTTAAGTATTAATGATTCCGTATTACAAAGAATGCTATCTACTTTCAAAGAAAGAACTGTTGGATTCAGAATGTAGATCAAAGCATATGATTTTTTACTTTAGCTTTTTTGGTTTTTATTTGGGAGTTCAGGCTTCAGGGAAGTGAGGAAGGAAGACAATTTGGATCAAGTAGCTTTGGAAAACATGTGGAAAATTTGTTATTACAATTAATTGGCAAAATAAAATCTCTTTATAAAATAAAAAATGTTCCCAATTTGTAAATGTCTTGCACGTTAAAATAATTCACATTCAAAGCAAATGATTTCAACCACTAAACTAAAAGAACTAAATGCCCAAGTTGTCGAGTATTAAAAGGCAAATATTCTAATGTTTACAAAAGAATGAATGAACAAATCAAAATTTCTTTCTCTTTCATTAATTATATCATTTAAATGGCATATAATATATAACTGCAAATGTTAGAAATGGAAAAAAATCTGAGGTCAATTAATCTGTTTGCCCAGAATAAGTCAAGTTTGCTACATGCTAGATAATCCTGAAAGACTTATGAGGGGGATTGAGAGCCACCTCCAGATTGGAGTCACATTTCGCATCAGTGTATTTACAGTTTTATTTTGGGGGTTTGGTTATCTATGAGTTTGCTCTTATGTCAATGACCAATATGGAAGTGTGTTTTGCATGACAATAAAAAGTGAAAAAAATTAAGCATTTGTATGGGAGTCTGTGACTCCCTTTTACTTACATTTGTGGGTAGATACAAGCCATACCTAAGTTTTATTTTTAAGATTTCCCAGACTATACTTTGAAATGAGGACATAATGAGTCAAAGAGGGGGAAAAAACCCTTTTAAGAAAAGCCTTCCAGCTTATGAGAAAGAATGCTAGCCATATCTAGAGAAAGAACTGTTAAGAGTAGAAATACAGAACAAAAACATGATTTATCATTTGTGTATATGGGTATATAGTTTGGGGTTTTGGTTTTAAAAGGTTACTCTATTACAAAAATGGATAATATGGAGATAGGTTGTGAATGATATGTATAACCCAGTGGAATTTCTTATGAACTCCAGGAAAGGGAGGATAGAGGGAAGGAAGAGAACATGAATCATGTAACCATGGAAAAAAATAATTTTTAAAAAAAGATAATCTCTAAGACTAGACTTCTAAGAACAACTGATTACTTGAATCTAGAGTCTTGAGTGAGGAGGCAGTTCTAGACTACTAGATATAGTTGTTAAGATTATGTTTAGCTGTTTAATAAAGTGCTCTTTTTTAAATGATATTTTTTCTATTATATGTGAAAGGAATTTTTAACATTTAGTTTTTAAAAAATTTTTGAATCCTGAATTCTCTCCCTCCCTGATTTCACAGAGATAAGCAATCTGATATAGATTTTGCATGTGTAAAACATTTTTTTTTTCTTATTAATCTTTTTGTGGAAAAAAACTCAAACAAAAAGAAAATAAAGTGAAATGTAATCTGTATTGGTCTGGATTCAGACTCCATTGGTTCTTTCTCTGGAAACAGACGGCATTTTTCATTATTAATCCATTAGGATTGTCTCTGATCATTGGATTGCTGATAATAGCTAAGCTATTCAGAGTTGTTCTTCATACAATATTGATGTTACTGGGCATAACAATCCCCAGGTTCTGCTTACTTTGCTCTGCATCAGTGACATGTAAGTCTTTCCAGGTTTTTCTGAAATCTTCAGACTTGTTATTTCTTATAGCACAATAGCATTCTTTTATAATCACATACTACAACTTACTCAGCCATACCCCAACCTGTAGGCATCCCCTCACTTTTCAATTATTTACCACCACAAAGAGCTGCTTTAAATGTTTCTGTACATAGAGGCCTTTTTCCTTTTTGTTTTTCTCTCTCTAGGATATTGACTTAGTAATGGTACCACTGAGTCAAAAGGTTTATACTGTTTTATAGCTGGTGGGCTAGTGCTCCTCCTCACCCTGGGATTGCTACTGGAACTGTGACCTGGATCTATAGGGGCCAATGCAACAGAGTCCTGTACAAAAGGACACCTATCGTCTTCTTCTGACCAGTTGTCTAGGCACCTTCCCATCAGACTGTGGCTGATACCCCCAAGGCCTGTGCTGGCTTGCCAAGGTGGGCCCTATCTTGGGGCACTGGTCTGCATTCCACTCCCACCTTAGAGCATCAATCCCATCCTGACAACTTTCTTAGTTATTCTGAACTGAAAAATTAATTCATCCTATCACTTTGTGGGTTCTGCCATTCCAGAATTCTTTTTGAGGTGTTACATCAAGGTTGTTTGGAGGATAATTTGGTAGAGATTAGGAAGGTCCATATACCTTCTTGATTCTGCCCCTGTCCTTTAATAAAGTGTTCTATTTTTATATATAATGATATTTATCTCAGATTACACATTTCTTCCATTTAATGCCTTGCTGAAAGGACTGCATATTTGAAGCAGGTTGATCAGTGGATAAAGATTCTTTGTAATTTTTGCACGTTTTTTGATAAAAACTTCTAGGTGTTTAAAATTTGGAAAGCAACATAACTCTTTGGATTCCTTCCTAATTTTATCAGGATTATTGCCATACACTATTTCTTACATACAAATTCATCATTGGTACAATGACAGCAATATCATAAAAAGATAGGAAAGACAAGGTGGAAACACAAAGAGATGAACTTAATGTTCTTGGATAGAAAGCATTTAAGAAACATTTTTGAAAAACCCAGGCTATGAACCATAAAAAGAAAAGACAATAGGATCCCAAGAAATATCCTTGAAAATCATTTTGAACATTGTAAGGTGAATCTTAAAGAGTAGCCTAAAAACTATAGGTTGAAGAGTAGGTGCTGATTTCCTCAATGAGAACCCCCAATCTAGAGTATCCAATAATGAAAGTCCCAGGTAGAGAATCTCTCCAGGGATTCCCCATAAATACAAGATTCCAGATTTATCCTAGATGAGACTCCAGCATATAGAGAAGCTCAGGCCTTACTCTCCCAATCCATTAAGTTCTTGTTGTGGGTTTAACACTATGCTAGAGTCTAAGGAAATTTTAAATGTTAGGTAAGACATAGTCTCTATTTACTTAAGCTCATAGAGTTTAGTCTAATAATATGAATTCAACTCACATTAACCCAAATAAACCTTCATTTTTTTTTAATAAGACTTATTCTTCTGACACATACGTACATTAATATTTACGGTTTCTGGAGTTATGCCAAATACATCTTCCCTTAAGAGTTCTAAGATACTCCTGAGGTGTTGGGGGTATCTTTCTCTTATACTTCACTGATTAGAGTTCTCATTCCCATGTGCTGCCCAACTGTTTACTTACAGTGAATAGCATTCCTAGTTCCATTTTACCAATTAATACCATTTAGCTTCTACAGAGGAATATTTCCTACAAAAGTATAGCAGAAAGAGAAGCAGACATTCTTCTCCCCCTAACACCCAGGGGCCCACTGTGTCTTATATTACCTTAGTCCCTGGAGAGTTTGGACTCAAACTTGAGTAGTGACACTTTGAATTTATATATATATATAAAACTCATTCCCTTGGGGAGCACATTTTGAAGGCACCCCATTTCTGGCTCCATGGGGAATCAACAATCCATCTTTTTACCACATCATCAACAGAGAAGTCAGTTATAGAATGTCTGTACCTGCTCCAAATTGAGGAGCAGAGTTCTGTTATTACACATCATCATACCTTTCCATAAGAAGCTTCTTCTTCATAGAAATTTCATCAATCAGTCATGCTGTACATGCTCAGTAGCTCTCTCTTTCAATTATAATATTTTCCTTTGAGTACAAGAAATAAATATTCCAATTATTTTTGAAACAAACTTTAACATCAAAGGGTTGTTTTTTTCTTTTTTAAGTTCTGTAGAAATGCAGTGTGGGGACATAGATAGCTGGACTTGCAGTCAGGAAGACTTGTGCACCTCTTCACTGGACACAGTAGCCATGTGGCCCTGGCCAGTTCAATTCAACTCTCTGAACCTCAGATTCCTCATCTAGAAAATGAAGGCATTGGACTTCTTAAGGTTCCTTTCAGCGCTAATCCTTTGATCCTGACATCTTGGTAGGCTAGTCTATATTTCTTCCTGTAAAAGTAAAAGGTTTATTTGAAAGTTAAAGTTTTTATTCACTTTATATGCTATTTCCTCTGTTTAGCAGTCACCTTTGAGAATCTCTGGTTAATTAAAAACAAAGATCTAAATTTAAAATGTAGGAAACCACAAAAGGTTTGAAAGTATAATGTCAATTTTTCATAAATTACTATCACAATAGTCTAGAAGTAGCTAAAAATTCTAAATATCACTCTGCTTTAAATATTTTACTTTATAATTCCATTAACATGACCATAATTGTCTTTGAAAATATTTGTTAGATACGTACTACCTATATTTTATGCAAAGTTTTTTCTTTAGTCTGTTAAAGGCTGCTAACAGCAAGTATACCTTGACCCCCAAGTGCTCTAGCTGGTACTTTTCATTGTAATGATTAAAGCACTGGTACTGACTTTCACAACCTAATGACATATGTGAAAATTGCTTCTTCATTTTTTTCTTTGCTTAAAGTCATGTGTATTAATTCCTACTTGCATAAATCTACCATCATTTTAATAAACAAATTATTTTGGTTTATATGACTGAGGTTACTATTATGTACCTTTAAAGGTGAAGAATGGGGATTTTCATACCTATATTTTCCTCATAGACTCAATGAGATATAAAATGTTTTGCAAACTTTGTATTAGCAATAAAAAGCAAAGAACTAGATAGTTCTACTTTTAAAGCAATAGCAAGATAGTGAAGTTAGAAATAGTAGAAAGTGTACTAGTATTCCTTCAAGACCTTACCTAACCACTTAATTATAAATCAAAAGCTTCGATAAATTGGGCTTAGTGATATATTTTGTGGGGTGAGAGAATGCAGAGGAATTCTTTGAAAAAGTCCTTTGACATTGGACTTCCAGTTAAGTACAGCAACATGAAGGGTTACAGATGAGCCCAGGCCTGCTACATATATATCAACAATGACTTAAAAGTCATGTGAGAACAAATAACAATTCAAAATACAAAGGAAAACTTAAGAAGCTTCTCTCTGAATGAGAGCAGGACTACACAAAAGACAAGAAGAAGTTCTGATCCCTGCAAGAACAGTTCTGTTTGGATTAATAATATGGAGATGGATCTTGATCAATGATACATGTAAAATCCAGGCTACAGGAGAGAGGAGGGAGGATGGGAGGGAAAGAAGATGAATCATATAATCATGGAAAAATATTCTTAAATAAATAAATAGAAATTTGAAAAAAAAAGAATAGTCTCATTTGGGAAGTTAGCATGAATTCAAATAAACAGGCTAGAACCATATCAATGCCTTAATTGAACATACCCCAAGAGCTGATATTTTTGTTGTTTAATCATTTCAATTTTTCTTCATTTCCCCCAGTTGTTAAAGCCCCCCTTCCAATAACGTAGTATATTTATATATATGTTGTACTAATTTATCTGTAAACATATGTCATCTCCACCACAGAATATAAATAAACACCTTGAAAGCAAGGAAATATATTTACAGGGTATTTTATAGACGATTAGGTTTTTTTTTAGCAATGATTCAAGAATTTGATCCCTTTTCCTACTATAATAGTCATCATCAGACTCTTAGCAATGCCACTAGCTCCAATATGTTGTTTCCAACCAGTCCTAACTACGACAGCAAACAGGCCCTCTAGTAATTGTCTGCATTGTAACAGGATACAATTTCACTGCAGACAGGAAGACAAAAATGTCACTTGGTCCTCAACCAATTTCAGTTAAGTAAACATCATAATCCATTGAAGGGCATTTTTTTTTTGTAGCTCTATGTAAATTTTCATCCTTCCATCATCAAGTCTACTAAATGTATCAAATATTGTCTATCAGATACTCAGCCACTTAATTGGCAGATGGTCTCTGTTTGCGCTGACAGGAGTTTAAAGTTTCTGGAAAGGTCTGTAAGAGAAAAACATATTAGTACAGCCCTGACCTCTCTGTTAGGCATCAATCTTACAGAAATGATTTATCATTATTTTACTCTGAGAATTTCTAGTTGAAAAAGCAAAAATGAGAACAAGAGAGAGAATCTCGGGTCTCATCAGTAGATTAGACCTTCTACTGTGTCCTCAGATAGTTGGAGACTTTCTGGCTTTAGGATACCATGTGGTTGAGGAATTAGTGGATTAATATTTTACAAAATAATTATGGTTCCTATTTCCCTATCACATTTCTCAGAAGTCTCCAGGCCTAATACACAAATAGGCAAGGGAAGCCCAGATCACCTGGGTCACCAAAAGGAAGGTCTGCCAAAATATCCAAAAGCCATTTCTCATGCTGAGGAGTTTGAATATAAACTGAACTGTCAATTTCCCAGACTTTCTCCCCAGTGTGAGTCAGTACCAGCCCCCAAACACTTGGTATTCCCTCCTGACCATGTCTTTTTTGAGTCAGTACCAGCCCCCAAACACTTGGTATTCCCTCCTGACCATGTCTTTTACTGCTTGATTTTGATAAAGACCCTAAAAAACTGGCCACCTTTTCCTTATTATGATGGCCTCTTCCACCAGGCACCTCAGCACCCTTACTTATTTCCAGGCTTCCTGATTTCACCTTGTATGTTCAGTATTCCCACTCCATAAAGCTTGTTTGCTTTTCTTTGTCTGCTAGCTCTCTGTTTTATATCCTATTAGGATAGTGTTCATTAGCCAGGCCAATTTTATCCTTTAAAGTCTCTAAGCCAGATCTATTTTCTCCTTTAGAAGCATTAACTTTTGAGCATGGGTAGGATTAATAGTTTTGACATCAAGAATCCCTTGCCCTGAAGACAGGACCTCCCTATTCTGCCAGACTCCAGGGTTATGAGTAAAACACATACACCTCTAGGGTTCTTTCCCCTGGCCATATGAGTGATCCATGGGATCATCCCCTCCACTAGGTCCTTACTGTAGGTAAAGAAGAGTGACTACAAAAGCATGGCAGGTTTGTAAAAAGCAACAGAAGATTAAACCTTAAAACAAACTCATGATAATGAGGCATCAAAAAAGATACTGTCTTTTAAGCTATAAGGAGGAAGAAGAATATCAAAAGAGATAAAACCTCTGCAATTATAATAGATAACAGAAAGAAGGTGGAATTAATCAGTACTTACTTTGCTTCCAGTTTTCTCTGCCAAAGAGACTGGAAAGGAAAGAATAAAAATGGCTATAGAGTTGATACCCAAGATAAATAGGAAAACTAAGAGAATGCTCTAGATATTCTTGATGAGTTCATGACTAGACTCTCATAGGCTTCATCTTAAAACACAGAAGTTTACCCTCTCCTGCTAATGCAGGCTCCAACTACTTATCTTCCTTCCTTTCCTACAATTTCTAGATCTTAAGTTTCAAAAGAGATGGAAGTAAAAAGGGGGAGAGAGGATCTACTGTAAAGAAGCAGTTGTGAGAAGTCACACTCTGTTTGTGCTGACAAGGCTTTTTAAAGGACCAGATTTCTCACGAGGAAGAGATTGAGAAGGGAACTCTTTATTCCCAAACCCAGATACAGAACTGCCAATTCCCTATTGTAAGCAGCTGGCTGTAGGAGACAAACCTTTAAACCCTTTCTAGGGGGCAGGCATTATGTTAGGTGCTGAGAATACAAAGACAAAAATCAAAAGCTTTCTTCCCCCATAAGGAGTTTACATTCTAATAGAGGAGTGTAAAGTAAATGATTATTATGACTAATAAAAAGAAACAGTCTAGAACAAGGTAGAGTATAGAGACCAGACTAGATCTTTCCAATTCTCATACTGCCCTCACCTCCACTCCACCCCAAACTATGATCTCTGAAACCCAAACTGATTAAGGGTTAAGCTCAAACTTCAAGAATCACCTGTTGGTTTGTACAGATAAAGCACTTCAAAGTTGCTGCTCCATGAATTGGTTTCCACACAAGAGGTTCAGGTCCCATCTGGGTCGCCAGAATTGATGGTAGGAAAAAGAGGAGGAAAAGGTAGGGAAAGGAAGAGAAGGAAGGTAGCCAGGGATCCCCCCTTCCATGGTAGGGAAATTGACTCGGGTTTTTGGTAGGTAAGCTAGGGAGTAGATTAAATCAGACTAAACACCAAGGAAAGTTAGGTAGATTTATTTAGGGTTAGGAAGGGAAAATTTAGGAAAGCCAGGAAAAAGTTAGATCTCCAGTAGCTAGGCAGGGAGTTAAATTCTCCACCTAGGTTAGGGGAAAAAGGCACCAAAACCCTTGCTTCTCTCCTCTTTCATTCTCCCTCTGACACCTCTCACAAAGGAAGTGGGAGGTGTCATAGGAAGTTGCAGTAGAGAGTCCTAGGAGATAGAGTCTCCCAGGGCTTAGATCCTCTACAAAATGCACACCTCCCACCCTTCCCCAGGATATCCCCAGGAAGCTTAAATTTTGTTTTGTTTTATAAAGTTTGTAGTGTTTGTTTTGAGATTAAAGATATTTTGTGTCAATTTTTTTTTTGCTGAAAACATTTTTTTCTTCACTAGAATAATTTCATTTCAGGTTTATGATTCAATGTTTGTTTTGTCACTAGGATTCTCTGATGGACCAACTTGGTTCTATGGGATTCAAAATGCATAGTGTGACTGTGGTTGCCTATGAATTGCCTTAGAAGTATCATATACTGTTAATGACTGCTTGGAGTTACTAACAGAATTGTGCTACAGATTATTTTGTAGCTTAAATACACCCATATTATATGCTTCACTGATTTTTATTGCTATTACATATATTATTGTGTATTTTGTTGCTAATATATATGGCATACTGCTCTGTTGTATATTTATGCTTTCATTTGCTTTATTACTCGGTTGAGTGTGTTAACTAGACCAGCATTGGGGAACCTTTTAGATATTGTGCCCAAACTGTACTTGTAAGCTGCGTGTGAGCACCTCTCCCCCCACCCTCCATTACTACAGAGAGTAGAGAGAGGAAGTGCTTGAACTGGTCTGCTGGGCAGTGAAGTGTGGCATACAAAAATGTCCTCAGGCACACGCAGTGGAGAGGGGGAAGGAGCAGCCCCCTCCAGCATGCCAGGGCAAGTGTGCCATGCCTTCGCCAACACAAAACTAGAATTTGAACAAAACAATGGCCAAACTTTTAAGGATGTGATATGTAGTAATATTCATAGAAACATGCAGGGAGCTTTTAATTCTAAGAATAAACACGGCATAAACATAAGTGTGGGAAGCCAATAAGAGAATAGATGAGACTCCTCTTTTGACCCCTTTTGTGATCCTTGTGATTTCTTGTTGAAAAGTATTGTGGCCTTATTGAAAAGCTTTAAGTTCCTAACAAACCTGAATTTAAAGGGTTAACGCTGTTAAGACAGAAAGGAATGCTGCTGCCTGTTATAGCCAAGGCCAAGATACTCCCCAACTTAGCTTCCTGATAAGAACCCAGTCAAAATTCAGCCTTGGCCTTGGTCTATTCTGAAGCCAATGTTTTGTGTTTTGATGTGACATAATTTGTAACTTCTGCGCATCTGCAAAGTTTCAGGGAGGTTCTTTTGTATGAAATGAGTCTTGAAATATATATAATAAACTCCATGCTCCTGGAGCCAGAGCTAGAATCATGAGGTAAAAGACAACTCCCTTGTCCAGCCTTATTTCCTTATCAACTAAACTGTCCTTATCAGATTATCAGAGATGATAAAGAGATCTCCACAGTCTTCATTGAAGGGTGATTAGAAAAGATAGGGAGAGATAGGCAGAACAGGTATGAGGAGGCAAAGAAGATCTAGGCTTTTTCCTGTAAATTACTAGGAAGGACTGCATATTCAGAAGCATAAATCAAAATTGTGAAGAGAACCTGAAATTGATATGTGAGCTTCCCTCAGGAGATAATGATTTATCCAAAAAGTTTAAAGTCATTTTGAATCTATAATGAACAAAAAATGTTTGCCTCTAGTTAAGAGATGTTTTTCCTTTTTTTTTAATTTAAGACAACCAATGACATCATGGTTTGATGTCTTGATTTGCATGTGAATTGGATTTAAGTGAGGCAGAGTTCCACAAAGTCATCAGCCTCACTTTCTCTTCCAGTCTTCCAAGTCCAATGGCAAGACAAAAGTTAAGATGATTAGCAATGACATCTTCAGTCTGACCAAGCTCTAAGCACTCCACAGTATCTGCTTCAGCTGTCTTCATGGCTGTTGAAATGAATTATGTTGAAATGAAATATTTTCATACCCATTCTGTCAGCAGAAGGCTTTATGTGCTTGGGGTAGATACCCCTTAACTCACTGAAGGTTTGAAGCCTATTGGTTATCCTCAACCTGGCTTAGCCTGACTACCAAGATTG
This sequence comes from Gracilinanus agilis, assembly GCF_016433145.1. NCBI lineage: Eukaryota > Metazoa > Chordata > Mammalia > Didelphimorphia > Didelphidae > Gracilinanus > Gracilinanus agilis. The sequence goes on from NC_058133.1 coordinate 389,963,842, forward strand.
TGTTATCAGAGTGTGGTTGCTGTACATCTTACAGCTTCTTGGAGTCACAGTTTAGTTACAAGAGGGAGGGAAGAAGAAAGAATGCTGACTTTGCAATCTAAGGACCTTGGCTGAACTTCTCCATCTAACATTGACTAACTGTGTAGCTTTAGGCAAATCATCTAAATTTCCCATTACCTAATCCAGTCCTCAGTTTGGGGACTGGACTAAATGACTTCTGGAGATTCTTCAACACTACCCACATATGTATGTATGTATGTATGTATGTAGGCAATGGGGGTCAAGTGACTTGCCCAGGGTCACACAGCTGGGAAGTGTCTGAGGCCAGATTTGAACCTAGGATCTCCCGTCTCTAGGCCTGGCTCTCAATCCACTGAGCTATCTAGCTGCCCCCCTGCCAATATATTTCTGTCCATAGAGTAATGCAGGGTTGCTACAAGAATCCCTTGCATTTGCAAAACTAACTGAAGCAACCCTGACAGTTAGAAAAATGGAATGTTGACCCAGCCAGCCAGGGGTATCACAGGCAAAACCCGTTAGAGCCTGAGACTATAAATATTCCTGCAGAACCAACTGTAGGGGTTTTTTGGCTCTGGGCTTTGGGCTTTTGCTTTTGGCTTTTGGGCTTTGGGCTTTGCCTGTTTCCCTTGTCCTCTCTCTTGGCATCCTGCCATCCCTGAATCCCCCTTTGGGGCCTGGGAGGAGGGTATTTTTGGTGGGTGGAGAATGTAGGAATTAGCTTCTATAGGCAGGTAGTGACAACCTTAAACCAAGCCATCACCTCATCTAGTAATCTGCTAAACTTTATTACATTAGGGCAGTGAATTCATCCCTGGCTGAGGGGCAGGTTCTCTCAGCCTGATTCCTCTCTTCTGTGACCCTCCCCCATCACCAGCTTCTCTCTTAGCAGCAGTTACCAGACCTTAACCCCCGTTCCCTCAGCTTACCCTTGGCTTGAATAAATCCCTTTGGCTTTTATACCAAAAGCTTCTAGTGATTCATTATACTAACTACTGGGGCAAAGGCTAAAGAGGGAAAGAATAACTTTCCTTTATTTCTTGAGGACTAAACCAGGCATCCATCTTGAGCAGGAAGTGAACCAGCTTTCACTTCCTATAGTCTGGGAATTGGTCTCCAGAAGGGAGGGACTTTTTACTCCTCCCCTCAAGGGAGGCTAGAGATTGCAGGGAGGCTGATTAAAACATTTCAGCCAGGCTCACCTAATCTCTGGCTGACCTATATAATCTTGTACTAAAGAGATAACCTCCCAGTCTGAAGACGGAGCTAATACTACCCAGAGCTCTCAAATATTAGCCTCTTGATTAGACATATCAGATTTCCCTTTTATTCCATTACAATAGTTTGCATATTATCTCCTCTCATTAGATTGTGAGTTCCTTAAGAACATGGTCTGTTCCTTTCTTTATATTGCTAGTGCTTAGCATAATATCTGACACAAAGTAGATGCTTAATAATGTTAATTGACTTGTCTTTTTATTAATTTGGAAAATTATATTTAATTAATTTAGAATATTTTTACATGGTTACAAGATTCATGTTTTTTCCCTTCTCTTCATGTGTCATTGATCAAGACCTATTTCCATATTAGTGATATTTGCACTAGGATGATCATTTAGATTCTATATCCCCAATCATATCCCCATCAACCCATGAGATCAGGCAGTTGTTTTTCTTCTGTGTTTCTACTCCCACAGTTCTTCCTCTGAATGTTGTTAGCTTTCTTTCTCATAAATTCCTCAGAATTTTTCTGGATCATTGCATTGGTGTAATTGACTTGTCTTGACTTCATTACTCCTATGATCTTATGACTTGATTAGTGAAAGGTGAAATCTTCAAAAAGGTGCAACACCAAGAAATAGTATTGGTTCTAGATGTGCCTCAACACATGATCATGACTGGTCTAAAATAAAAACGTTCTCAGCCATGGGTCTCTGCCCTGTTAATCAAAAAGCCATTTGAATTTGGTTTGATACAACCAAAATAATGTAGCACTTGAAAGTTACTGATATAGGAAAAAAAAAAAAAAAGAAAGGGTAGGACATAGAAGTTAAGCTTCCAAAAAAAAAAAATTTAAGGACCAATTTTTGGACTTGTATATAATCTAAAGTCTGAATGTCCTGAAGTTAGGTAGCAGAAATGTTTTCAAAAACTAGAGATTTAACTTGGCAATTCAAAAATAGTTCATCATGGATATAATTTAAATTTCTCACTTCTTTCAACAAAAAGAGTAGCAACTCTTCCATTTTGTAATTATGTGGACAGATTATTACAGATGTTGGAAATGAGTATAGCAAAATTTGAAAATCAAGATAATGGTAGACTGATACAAGTGAAGAGGGGGCTTGCTGTACCACAAAGAGCTCAGGGCAGATTTAAGGAGGACAAGAAATAGATGATGATTCCAAGAGTAAGACTGATAAGGGACAAGTATGAGTCTTCAAAGATTGCTTTAACAGGAAAAGACAAAGGACTACAACTAGCCACCTAGATTCACAGTCAAGGCCTAAAAGTCTGTTTAGAAATGGAACCCTGGACAAAACCATTCTACTTGGTAAAGCAAAGAATCAAGGGACCAGAAATTACAAAAGTATGATGTAAGAGTTTCCAGCTGAAGAAACTGACTACTCGTGTATTTGAGAAAAGAACCTGGTGTTAAATGTGGGATTTAGGAACAAGCATGGAGTCAAGACAGAGATCAACTTGGATCTAAAAAACAGAATTGCGAAACTTCAAAAACTGGAAGTGACCACACAGTTCAACCTGTACATAAAAGGAATCCTCCTTGCAACGTATGTAAAGAGTAGATATTCCAGTCTTTTCTTCAATCAATCAAGTATTAAGGGCCTACTATGTGCCAGAAACTGTGTAAGGTGCTAGGGATAGAAATGCAAATAAACAATCTATACTCTTGATAAGCTTACATTTTAATGGAGAAGTACATATCACAATATATATATGTCATAACTATAAAATGTGTGTGTGTGTGTATATATATATATATATATATATGTAAACACACACACACACACACACACACACATATATATATATTAGTTAAACACAAGGTATTTTGAGAGGAGAGAAACTAACGTTTGGGGGGTGGGGATAAAAAAAGGTTTCCAGCAGAAGAGAGTGCCTAAGCTTCATTTTCAAGGAAGAGAGGGAGTCTGTGAGGTAAAGGTAAAGCAGGAGTACATTCCAGGAATGGGAGATGGCCAGTACAAAGATTTTAGGAGAGAGATAGAATGTCCTGAATGAGAAACAAGGTCAGGTTGGCTGGATCAAAGGATGAGTGATGTGCAGTGAGGCTAGAAGGTATGTTGGAATCAGGTTGTATGGGGCTTTAAAAGCTAAAAAGAGGATACATATTTTATTCTAGAGTTAATAGAAAGCCACTGGATTTGGGAATAGGGAAGTCACAGTCATATCTATGCTTAGTGAAAATTATTTTGGCATCAATATGTAAAAAAGATTATTGAGAGGCATGAGGAAGGGAAGCTCATTAGAAGGCTGTCATAATAATGTAGGCAAGAAGAAATGAGGGTCTGAACTAAGGTGGTAGTTGTGTGGAAAATGGGGGTCTGATTTATAAAGCCATAAGCAAGATTTGGTGACCTGATTGGATATCTAAAGTAAGGAAATGTGAGGGTCCAAAGATTATGCTGGAATTAAAAACCCGAGACAGTAAAATTATAGTGATGCCTTCTTCAGAAATATGGAAGTTTGAGAAAGGGACATGGAAAGTTAATATTAATCTGTACCCTTTTTGCCCCTAAGCAACCTTTTGATGTTTAGGCAAAAAATAATCTTAAAGCTGAAGATCCCTGAGGCCATGGGTAGAGTCCTCTCTCCTTTTATCTAACATGCTAGTGTAAGAATGAAAAATTTAGGTATTTATAGATATATATTAAAATGTGTGGCCGCCAGGAATCAACAATTCAGGTTGATTCTGTAATTAAATCAGACCCAAGTCAGCATTGGGTTGAGGCAAGTTTATTTACAATCAGGAAGGTAAAAGTATAAGAATAAAGAGAAAAGGGAGAGGCTAGTCCAGGCCAAAGGCCTAGACAGAGAGAGAAGGTTAAGCTAAATAAATGAAGCTGTAAGCCACAAGGCCTAACAGCCAGATAGGCAGAGTTTAGAATTGGCCCAGCAAGGCCAAGGAAGTCAGCCTAACTTACCCACGTGACAATATAGAGCATAATCTGTCTGTGGTCTCAGGAGATGCTTCTGCTCCCAGTTCGAGACGGCCACTGCCCCCACAGGAAGTTCACTCACTTACTTAAAGAGATTGTGTCTTTCATCACTTCCTGTGGTCCACCGCTAATTCAAATGGACAAATGGCAGTTTCTACATTGATTTGGACTGCCCAAAGGGCAGTCCCTTGTTCTAAATTTGCTACTCATTGTCACGTGTGGGTAACTCATCTCCCCTCCCCACTAAGGAAGGTGAAGATTACATCATTTCTATGCCTAGGATGGGCAGATTTTTGACTATTAATGGGCTCGAGCTAATTCCATTTACACACTAGGAATCACAGTACATGTGCTGTGTGGCCCTTCTAAATGATGTGTGGTTATTCCTGGTGTCTAGAAAACTCACCTCTTGTCAGGACTGAGGTCTGAGTCTGCCAATCAAAGAAGTTCTGGAAAGGGATGTCATGAAGGGAACAGGAAGTCACTCTTTCCTTTGGAATCCTGGACTAGAGAGGTTGTGGGGTCTGACAGGACTGACTCAGCCCACTTATGAAGGCTAAAAGAGCCAACTGGCCACATGTGGCTTGTGCTTCTCTCTTTCTCTGGCCCGCTTTCTGCTATTTAATAAATAATTATAAAATTAAGATATGTTCTCTAGAGAATTTCAATCATAACTGGGAGGATTTAGGGGAAAGTTAAAGAGTTGTCTAGGTATATTGAGTTTAAGATACCTCCAGGAAATCCTGGGTAATTGGATGGTAGACAAAAAGAGGGAGGATTCTACACATGGCCTCGGGGACATATAGTCCAGATCTTCAGCTCTAAGAGATATATGGTGATATAGGACTGAAGTTTAGGGGAAGACTGAGACTGGATCTGCTAGAGGTGCTAATTAAACCCATGGGAACTAATGAAGTTATCAAGAAAGAGAGTACAAAGAGAAAAAGAATACAGATACAAAATCTCAAGGAACATCCATAGATAGGGAGGGAAATGTGGATAATGAGTTAACAAAGGAAAGAGAGAAGGATCAGTCAGTTAGGATGGAAGATTGTTCAGTAATTTAAAGTGCCACCAATTCACACTGTTTATTTGGAGAGTATAAGCAAATTGATGTAGCCAGTATGTATTAAATTTTTCTCTCTGGAAAAGGAAAATATAAGCAACTTTTTGGTAGAAATTAACCATTTTACTCAGAATGTGCAAGTGTACCTAATTAGGAACAGACAACTTCCACAATCAATATTCAAGATCACCTCCATTTTATTATAAGATCTTCAAGAGCAGGGACTATTTTTGCCTTTCATTATTTATATTTCTAGGGCTTAGTATAGTGCCTACCACAGTGTTTCCCAAAGTGGGCGCTTCCACCGCCTACAGCGATCCGGGGAGGTGGTGATGGCCACACTTTTTTTGTATTACGTTCTATTCTGAGTTCAATAAAGTTTCATAATTTCCAGGGGGCGCCAAGTAATATTTTTTCTGGAAAGGGGGCAGTAGGCCAAAAAAGTTTGGGAACCACTGGCCTAGCACATAGTAGATGCTTTATAAATACTTAATTTGATTTGACTTATTGTTCACTTCACTCCAAGTTCAAATAAATCATCACAGTGTTCTATGAAACTGTGTCCATTTTGTCATTTCCTATGGCCCAATAATAATATTGTTGCATTATATTCATATTCCATCTTTTATTCAGCCATTTCCCAATTGATGGGCATTCCATTTCCAGTTTGTTAAAAAAGCTCCTGTAAATATTTTTTGTGCATGCATCTTCTTTGAATGTCTGAAATACCCTATGCAGCTGGGTCTAAAGATATGTAGAGTTTAGTGACTTTTGGGGGGATTTAGTTCTAAATTGGTTTCTAGAATGGCTGAAGCAAGTCATATTTCTACTAGCAATACAATGATATGTGTTCCTGAAGTTCCTCCAATAAATGTTTTTCTTTTATGTCATCTTCGTGAATGTGATGGATATGAAGTAGAGCTCCAAGTTGCTTTAATTTGTGTTTCTGTGATTATTAGTGATTTGGAGCATTTTCTTCATAAATGTTTGATTAAAATTATCTTGAAAACTTAATTTTGGGTAAGAATATAAATTTAATGATATAAATGTCTTGGTTAAGCCAATTTGTATGTGGGTTTATCTCAAATTTAATTATTTTTAGTTAGCCTAGACTATCTACTGGGTCAAAAATATGTGCAAAAGTTAGAATGTCACAGATACACATATATAATTTCAGAAGTGTTCATACACATCACCAAATGTTACTAATAATACATGTGTATATTATACATATAACTATATATTAAATATACTTTGAATGTAACTATATATACTTGTATGTTGTTATTCATCTGTTAGCTCTGCAATGTCATTGCTTTTTTAAGTCATTTGCTACTGCATTAACAACATGCCTGTAGTTCTATATACATGTGATTTTTCTATGTATGAATTAGATATTTAGACGATGCAAGTAGTTCTCTAATGTGATAGTTTATATATTATGTGTGCAATGTGAATACCATGGAATACCACCTTCTGATGTGATAATTACTTCAAAAGTGTTAAAATCTGTATTTGTCAGGATATTTATGATGTATATCTAAGGATGTTTGTATGTATTTCTTATAATTTTTCATGGAATATAAAATCTTTCAGAGGAAAAAAAATCCCTGCTGAAAATCATCCACCTTCTTTGCACTTACCTGTCTTCCTCCTTCATTTTCTGTATCTCAGTTGAAAAAGAAATACAGAAGCACAGACTTGGAAGGGCTAGAGGAGAAACTGCCATAAAAGGTATGACCAGAGGTCATACTTGGGTCATACTCTGGATTTTTTAAAGAACTAAACTACACGATTTTCCCTGTGTGTATATGTCTCTTTCCCTCTCCATCTTCCCTCTCTTCCCTTTTTCCTTCTGTTCTTCTCTCTCTTCCTATCTCTCCTCTCTCTCTCTGTCCCTTCCTCTTTCCCTCTCTCTCTGTCTTTCTCTTTCCCCATCCCCTCTCCCCCAGTGTACATCTGCTTCTCATTAGGAAGAGCCCAAGAGAAGGACACTAACATTTTCTCCAATGTTAGCATACCAAAATATTGATATGCCAGACATTGCTTGCCAGGTGGCCAGAAGTTGAAATTGATGATCACCACTATCAATTTGACACAAAGTGAGTTGAGTCATGGTGATCTAGTTCATTTTACCTCACTATGATCCCTGAGACTATTCAGAAGCACTCAGATACAAAAGGGCCTTTGAAAGAATCTCTTTCCTTTTGGATTGCCAAGGGGAAGGGTCACAGAGAAATGAGGATTAAAGATTAAGACTCTATGACTAGAACTGGCTATGTTCAAACTACTTTTAGAGTTTAATATTGTTACATTTCACTTTTGTAAATTTCTCTTCAACTAAATCAAGAGTTTTTAACCTGAGGTCCATGTACTTAAGAAATATATTTTGATAATTCTGTTTCAATATAATTGGTTCCCTTGGTAATCCTATGAATGAATTTTATGTATTTATAAACATTATTATGAGAAAGATCCATAGACTTTGCCAGCCTGACAAAATAGACCATAACTCCAAAAAAGTTAAGAACTGCTGATCTAACACTGATTTAGTCAGTCCTTTCAGGGAAAGCTGATAGTGAATTATTTGGAGCCAAGAAGAAAATGGAAGTAAGGTCTGAGATCCAAATTGGCTGGGGCTAGATCAACTATAATAAGTTACAATATTTTTAAGGAATGAATCATACCTGTAAAATTTAAATGCACCATGAATAGGTAGGTAGTATATAGAGTCAAGGAATATTTTTGTGATATTTCATTCCCTTTAAGTCTCAGCTTAAGTGGCAACTCCTATTTACAACTTTCCTGATTCCTCCAACTATTGGTGCTTCTTCTGTAACCAAAATTAAATGTATTTTATTTGTCTATATTTTTAATTTATTGGTATATGAACATGTTGCCTTCCTTCCCCTCCATTTTGTTGTTGAGGCATTTCAATCACAAAACAAGGATTTCTATAACAGTATATATATCATATCAATAACGTTTATTAAGTTTTCTTTGATCAACAGCCTTGTAAGGGATGCTATAAAGGTAGGATCCATGTTTAAGGTAATAGTTGAACCAGATAACCATTTTTCACTTTAGGATTCTATGACTCATGTCCCTGAGCAACAGTTGCCATATCTGAAATATAATAGTACTCAAGTTGCTTATCTCACAGGGTTATTAGGAGGGTGGCATGAGAGAATTTTTGCCCCAGGGCATTCTATTTAAAATATTAGATACATATGAGAGTACAGCTCTTTCACTTTACAGATGTGGCAGCTGAGGCCCCTGGGAGATGTGACTTACAATAAGGTCCCTTAGACAGTAAATGTCAAGAGTAGAATTTGAACTCAGAGTCAATGTTCTTCCCATTGCCAATGGCAAGATGGATATGGTAATGGTAGTGATGTAGTTTAGCAAGTAGCATCAATGGTCCTGCTTTGATAAGCATGTGGTAGATTCTCCCATGGCACTTTCCAATTAACCGTGTCATTTGGTAGGCTTATATATGTCATTGTGGTTAAATAGCTTTTCAACACTACAGAGAAATGTGGAAATTATACTAATCTAGGCTTTCACCTAAGAATTTTCCAGGGTAGGAAAGCTGTCCAGACATACATGTTCTTTCTGTCAGCAAACAATGAGTAGTAGGCAATACAATATTGTGCAATTCCTACCAAATTGTTGAATACAGAACAAAAAACATAGTTATTATCATCATTGATGTAGTTTCTAGATCCACTGAAGCATTGGGTGGTTTAGTCTTCTCATACTGCCTCCCAAATAGAGTCACCATTAACACAGGTGCAGAAGTACCATTCTGGTTTATTATGCGTCCATCACTTAAAATCTAAACAAAACAAAACAAAACAAAGAGTTGCTTCTATTAACAATAGAGATAACACCTCAATATATTATTTTTTTAAACCCTTACCTTCCATCTTGGAATTAATGCTAATTATTAGTTTCAAGGCAGAAAAATGATAAGGGCTAGGCAATTGGGGTTAAGTGACTTGTTCAGGGTTACATAGTTATGAAGTGTCTGAGACCACTTTTGAACCTCGGACCTCAAATTTCTAGGCCTGGCTCTCAAAACATTGGGCTATCTAGCTGCCCCAACACCTCAATATATTATTAACAAACTATCTCCAAACTCTTCAACTAAGAAATTATTAGCAAATAGGTTGAACTAAAATGGGTCTTAGTGGGTCACAATCAAGAATATTTGAACCCATATACTATTTATAGTAGAATATTCTTGAGCTTCATCATATCTTGAACCTCTGTACTAAATTTACCATCCAGAGCTCAAATGACCCCTCCTCCAAGAGATCTTTCTTGATTTCCCCAAGTTGTTGGTTCTAATTCAAATCACTATTTTGTATGTAACCTGTATTTTCTCATCTGTGAATACATTCTCTCCATAGTAAAATGTGACAGTAAACAGTAAAATGTAAACTCTTTGAGTGCAGGGATTGCCTCACTTGTGTATTTTGTAGATTTTAAAATTAATATTCAATATCTCTGAAGTATAATATTTATAAGGATTTATTAATATTTAACTAGAGAGCTAGAGAACACAGGGAACATTCACCACTCAATTCACATGGAAGAGAGAGGGAGTGGCAGAGCGAACCTAAACTATATACAGACCATGTAACGATACACATATATGAAAGGCAAAAGGAATTGTGGGTAATACAGAAAGGAATTTTGAGCAATGCAGTTCTAGGGGTTCAAGATTTTCCAACTATACAATTTGTATCTGTGGCACCCAACACAATACCTGACATTTTGCAGCTTCTTAATACATGGCAGCAAAGAATAAGATATAATTATCTCTGTCCTCATAAAGTTTACAGTTAACACTTGTACTCAAATAACTTTAATGCAGTATTGGTTGTGACAGGGAAAAGTCTGAACTACAAAGAGCTCAAGAAAAACATAGGTGGGGGGCAGCTGGGTAGCTCAGTGGATTGAGAGCCAGACCTAGAGATGGGAGGTCCTAGGTTTGAATCTGGCCTCAGACACTTCCTAGCTGTGTGACCCTGGGCAAGTCACTTGACTCCTATTGCCCAGCCCTTACCACTCTTCTGCCTTGGAGCCACAGAAGGTAAGGGTTTAAAAAAAAAAAGAAAAAGAAAAACATAGGTGGGAGAGAACTTTAAAAAGCCAAGTATCTATACTGAATCTTGAGGGAAAAGAGGGTGTCTGAAAACTTTAAAGTAAAGAGAAAGTGCATACCAGGTGCCAGGGACAGACTATACAAATGCATAGAGCCAGAGACAGAAAAGAGACTTCAGAGAATAACTCCTAGCCCAGGGAAGTGATATATAATTTTAAAAAATTAAGTGTGAAAATAAAATCTTATAGCAGCAAAACATAATTTTCTCACATTGGAACCTCCTGTATCAATGAACTTACAGGGAAGGGAATAGGTATTGAGATAGGGTCTCCTATGTGGCAGCACTAAGCTAAGTGCTTTCTAAATATCATCTTATTTAAATTCATATAACCCTGTAAGATGGGTGTTGTTATTATCTTCATTTTACAGTTGAGGAATTTGAGACAGAGGTTAAATGATTTGCCCAAGCTAGTAAGTATCAGGGTCTGGATTTAAACTCAAGATTCTCTGAATATGGGCCCAAGGCTCGCTCTACTGTGCTACAGCTCCAAAGATAGGTTCAGTTTCTATCCTAAAAGTTATTACTCAAATTAATATAAAAATGTTTTGATTGTTGTCTTGTGAATCTTTTAAAAAAGTAGCTAAAAAAATTTCACATGCTTGGCTCTCTACACACATCAGGTTAATAAACAATTATGTTTACTCTAGCTACTGGCACATACACAAAACAGAACCAAAGATGATTACATACCGCAACAGAAATATTGTTTGAAGAATAACTTGTGTATGTTTACTTCCACAGAAAGAATTGATAAATAAAAACAAGCAGGACATAATTTTATTTTTACATATAACTTTTTGTCAAATGATGCTTTCTCTAGTGCAGGGAGAAGATGGAGGGAAGGAGGAAGGGAGATTCCTGGGAATTTTAATAATAATAAATAATAATAATATAATAAAAATAATAAAAACTAGATAATAAAAAAATTTAAACAATAATAAGCAAATTTAATCACATTATTCTCACTATAAAAATCACTATTTTAATGAGTGCCCAAAGGGTTTTGTACCTTTATTAGGTTATTTTTATTATTAGTTATTTTTATTATTAATATTGTTAATTAATATTATTAATTTTAATAAAACATTTTTAAATTGCTTATTTTATTTATCTCCTTTTTAATGTTTAGGTTTTTTTGGTATATGTTTCATAATATAGCATAATAGTACAGTAGTGCATGTATATAATTTGCAAATAAACAACATTTGTTACTGATGGGGCATAATGTCAAAATAACTTAAGAGAACCCTGGAAGAAGGCACTGACAGTTTAAGTGATAGTATGTGTCAGGCAGGGTCTAGTCTATGCCAACCTGCCTCCCAATAGAAACTTACACTAAGCTGAAATCTGGCTCTTGGAATCTTATACTCAATATTTCTAGTCTTCCCTCTGAAGCAAAATAAAATTAAAAAGTGCAATTCCAAATTCAAATTTCTTATTTCCAGTGTTGCAGATAGTGATCAAGATATCTAGACATAAGTGAAGAAAGCAGTGAACTTGGACTACAGTCCTAAATTTAAAATCTGCCTCAAGCAACTACTTTATGACTTTGAGTGTAGGATCTCTTCATTTGTAAAATGGGAATAATGATAGTACCTATGTTACTGTATAAGTCAACACACACAAGGCACTAAATCTAGCCTAGCCAGGCCTGAAGGTTCCAAGGCAACCGCAAGGGTTTCTTTTCACTCTTTTACCTCTTTATTAGCATTTTGTACCTAAGATGAGTTGGGTCACCCATAAGCATGTCATAAACACAGGGACCCATAGGCTACAGGCTTAGAGCAGAAACTCTTCTTTTTCAGATCTAAGGGCAGTACTACTGGAGAGGTTGTGGCACAAGGAAGTATATTAGGTATTGTTCGTGGAGCTATGAATCAGTATAATCAGTTTGGAAAGCAATTTGTAATTATGCAAATAAGTTGTTCAAATGTCCATACTTTTTGACCCAGAGATTTAACTAAAAAGGCATATACCTCAAAGAGGTCATTGATAAAAAGAAAGTCCCCATATACCAAAATATTCATACTAGCATTTTTTATGATAGAAAAAACCTGGAAAGGAAGTAAATGCCCCATCAACTAGGGCAGTGATGGGCAAACTTTTTAAAGAGGGGGCCAAAGGAAAGGAAATGCTCATCTGTCAGTCTGTTTCTAAGGCAACGCTTTTAAAGTTTCATTGTATTGTATCTTACTCATAGTATTCATCAGATTAGGAATAATGTTGAGCAGCCAGATAGAACATTTCAGGGGGCAGCATCTGGCCTGAAAGCCCTAGTTTGCCCATCACTGAACTGGGGTATTGCTAAACACATTATGATGGTCCATGAATATAATGGAATATTACTGTCAGATAAGAGATAAGAAAGACCTATATGATCTGATAGAGTGAGGTAAGTAGAGAAAACAAAACAATATATACAATGATTACAACAATACGAATGAAAAGAACCAATACAAAAAAAAATCAAGTGATTATTACAAAATTTAAAAGAACAAGTATAACCCCAAAGAAAAGATACATAAAAGTATACCCTGCTCCTTTGCAGAGGCAGAAGTTCCCCAAATGTGGAGTGCTGTATATATTTTCGGCCTTTTTTTTAAGTACTAATTAGTTTTGCTGATTTTTTTCTTTTAAAAAGCTATTAGTTATTTTATATATATTTCATATATATATACATGAAAATTGTTTGAGAACAAGAGGAAATATTGAGAAAAATTCTGGTGATACAACAAGTAAAAGATATCAATAAAATTTCATTTTAAAAAATGTAAAGACTAAGGTTAAATGTCAAATAATCACAGAACAATGAATGATTTATTGCTTTTTTTCCACTTGTAAATAGGCATTATTTTGTGATTTTCCATACTTACTCAGACCTATTTTCTATGTATTCCTGATGCTCTTCAAATGCCACTTTACCTTTTACTAGTAATCCTTCATTTAGATTTTACTGCACAAACTATTCCTTCATCTCACGAAGAAGTTACCTGGAAGTACCCAGGAAGTACCTACCTCAAATTCTGAAGGTGCAATTTGAAGACCACTCAGCAACAGCTCCGGAAAGACATGAGGAGAATCAAATGTGCCACTGAGAGAAAACATGTCAAACCAAGTAGAGGCATTCTCAACTGGCTGCCCACAAGTTTCTATTAGAGTTGTCAAGCATTTCAACAGAGTACAAATCTGGATGAAATAAATACAAATAATCAGTATATACAGCCTTCAAGAGCATAAAACTATCTTTGTTCTTTTGTAAAATAACCAAGCTTCCCTATTTACTAAGCTGTTCTTTTGTCTCAGACTATGTCTAGGGCACTTAACACTTGGGGACTTCAGGTATCTTGGGCTCTTACAACTCACTTGATAAAACTTTTATGAAAAATAGTACAGTGTATAAGTGCATGGTTCTATCCAGTAAGTCCAAGAAACAGAACAAGATCCTACTTATGGGAGCAAACCTATGTAATGTGTGCCAGAATGGGTACTCAGAGCACTCTCTGTAAGCATGTGTGCCATCACCCCATCATAGAGTTTGTCAGAGTTCATTAGTAAAACGCCAAAGTGATGCAGGGTGGGCTGCTCCCCTCCCCCTCTCCATGGGCACCTGAAGACATCACCTGCCTTTCTAAAAGGTTCACCATCACTGCCCTAGGTCTTTCCTCTCAAAACCTGAAATTGCCTCCGACAATGCTTGGAACTATCCTTATTAATTCAACTCAATTTAAGTGAGCAGTGGTTATATATTAAAATAATAACTGAAATAATCTATTGAATTCAAGTACTCTATTGTTTATTTCATAAAATATTCCATCTTTAGCTGGGTTTTCTGAAGGGATCCTAAAGATTATTTAGTCCAGCACCTTCACTTTAAAAATGGAGTAATGAGAACCTAAGAAAGTAAGTGACTTGGATAATGTCACACTGCAATTTAATGCATAAGTACAGACTAAAATCCAGGTCTTCTGACTTTTCTAGCCAATGTTTTTTCCATGATAGCATAATGCTCTTTATCAGAGTTCAATGCCTACAAACAGATGGGTGACAGAGTGAAGAGTGCTGGACTTGATATCTGAAAGACCTGAGTTCAAGTCTTGACTCAGACACTTAAGTATATCACTTTAGGTAATTTACTTAATCTCTCTCAGACTCAGTTTCCTATAATCTATAAAATGGAATGATAATAACAGCACCAACCCAGAGTTGTTATGAAGAGCAAATGAGACACTTTATATACAGTGCTTTGTAAATCTTAAGGAACTATACAGATGCTGGAGTGTTTTTTTTTCCTATGTGCACATTTTAAAGACCAATATTTAATAGGTAATTTGATAGTTTCATATAAATCTCACTGTTCTAAGAATCCTTCCACCTAAGTTCCTTCTCCCAAAAACCATTACCTGTAAGTAATATTCCCCCTCAGCAATGTGAAGTCCATCAAAAGCCCCTACAACATAGACTTCATCTGTTCTCTTCTCAGACATTTTGTAGCTCAAGTGACAACACAGTGTGTTCTGACAAACAGTATAGTTTCCTGTATCATTTGTGAGTTCTTTAAAGGTGAACATATCAAAAAGTACTAAGGCTTTAAATTCCTCTTGCTCAGTTGAGAAAGGCTTTATACTGCTAGCATATAAGGTCCAATTCACTGGTGGTCGGACTATGGGATGTGTGTCTAGTTCCGAAACGAGAAGCTTCCCATCATCTGATTTCCTATCAAAATAATACGCCTTGACAGAATCTGGTGCATAGATACCACTTCCTGAAAATAGCAAATAGGAAATATTTTTTCTACAAGAACAAAAAATTATATAGCTTTTTAAATTATTATCACTTGTGGTAATATTTGGGGGTAGGGATGAAGAGAAAGGAAAGTAGGAGAGAGAGGAACAAAATTTTTGGATAAAGTTTACCTGAACCTTTTATATCCATATTAAATGAAAAATTAAGTATCCAAATTCAGAAAACCAAAGAACAAAACTATAAAAACATTAAAATAAATATTGAGTAAATATCATGTCCCAAGTTTACTGATTCAAAAATTTTAAATTGGCAAATAAATACTTTACTAGGGTCTGCATGTCAATTAGAAAAAATTGATGTGAGAGCTTTATTATAGAAAATTCATAAATCTTCTTCTAGAAATTGTCCATTACCTGTCATTTGATTGCTAATGCTGTGGATATTGGCTACAAGCAAATTGACTCTCATTCCCATAGCCCAAGCTGAGTGGAATGCAGTAGGATATAAATGTGGCAAAGTATTCATCCAAGCTACTGGTAACAAGATTGTATCCACTTTCAACTTTTCCACCAAAGGTACCACAGGGTCATGAAATAGTATGTCAAAGCCTGTTAAAATGCCAAACTTTCCAAAAGTTGTGTCAAAAGTCACCAACTGGGGCTCCGTTGGGGTATCAAATTGGGCTTCATTCATTAACATATATTTCTGTAAAAAAAAAATATAGGGAAAAACATTTTTTCAGAAAATTATCATAGATGCCATAATGTGCTTAAATATGTGGGCCTAGTACATGCTTATAACTTATTGGATAGTTTTGATTTCGCTTTAGGCAGAATGAAAACTTCTGGAGAAAATAGAGATAATGCACCATAGAACCATAGAATTCCTCTTCTGAAAGAGAAAGAAATTAAAGACAATTCTTTTGCATTTTATTAAAAAAAGATAAGATATACACTGCTTATCAATTGTAGGAAGGCAATAAATAGTTGAATAATTTAATGACTATCAAAAATACTTAATTACATTTTCTAAGGACAAGTATGCCTTGGGTATTCTCTTTAAACTGGTAGAACAAGCTCTTCTCATTATACTGCATGAATATATAAACATACAAAAAAAAATGATTCTCTCAGCATAGGGAATTCCTGTGTGCAAATTGCCACCACTAAACACAGATCAGCACCTCTAATATGGCTCACTGGATCAATCCTAGGCATTTGTTTGAGATATGCAGAGGTTAAGGAACATACCCAGGTTTACAGAGGGAACAGGTGTCAGAGGCAGAATCTGAACTTGTCTACTGCCTCTCTCTCAAACACATCATCCTTCTCACTGTTTCAATATACGATAGTAACTTCTATTTCCCACGTGTTCCAATGCATTGTAATAGCGACTTTTTCTCAATATGAGAAATCTTTGACACCTGAAGCTTTGGAGGGCCCTTCCTGACCATTGTTACTAGATGTTTTATCACCGTGGGCAGACATGAAGTCAAACAAGGTGTGCAAGTGACTTTTATAAAAATACTCCTAAAGTTCTATTACTATTGATGTCATTATTCTTATTGATAATCCTAATCATCAATATTTCTCTTTTATACCTATGTTAATATTAGCAATATTGTTATTGAATTATTTTAAAACAAATTCCTACCTTATAGTATCGGGCCACCAATTTCCCCTCTGAATCATATACCACATTAGTGTTGTACTGGTAGTAGCCATTAGAAGGACACTTGGACTCAGTGGGATCACATGACTTTCTATCCCCAATATTTGCCACCATGTAGATGGAGTTATTCCTGGCCATACAGCTGAGTCTTTTTTGTACTGGTGTGGAGCCAAATCTAGCATATTTCAATGGGAGAAAAAGAGTAGGATCCATCAAAACAAATTCAACATCTGATGAAGTAAAAGTGATATTGCAATAAGTTATCTTATTCACAAAACAGAAATTCAAGAGAGGCAAAGGGGCAAAAAGGAACATTCAATAAGCAATATTTTCAAAAGAGGACTGAGTAAAAAATATACAATGATGTACATAACTGTGAACAGGTATATACACTAAGAAGAAAATTCTGGAAATGAGGTGTCCAAAGATTGGCAAAGCTCTTTAAGAAAGAGATAAAGCAAATCCCAGGATACAATATATGGCATAGTGAATAAAGGGCTAGTTGTGAAGTTAAGTAGAAGTGGTTCCAAGTGCTACCTCTAATATATACCAGCTATGTGACAATGGGTCTCTCGTTGCCCCCCTCAATTTTTTTAAAATTATAAATTGGGGACAAACATAAAATTACAGGATCAAATAAACCCCAACCTCCAAAAATAAATTAAAAGGGATAAAGGTTAGTCCCAAAGGAAAGTCTACTGAATTGAAAGTCTATTATTTACTTAGTATGGCCTTTTAGTAAATCATTTAATCTCCTTTAGTTTCTATTTCTCCAATTAATAAGTATAAGGAGGATGGCATACTAACTAACCCAAGGGTAAGGGGTTGTGTAATAACTAAATTAAACTCTGGTCCTTAATTTCCATAGAGTTTATTAATATTTACTTGAACAGGAGAAGGCAGACAGATAGAAAGAAGCCTAATTTTATCCTGCCATGTTGTCAGTCTCCCAATGAACCCCTTAGCCACCTTCCTTTGGCTGCAGGCCCAGAGAATAGAGAGAACCCACTTCCTGGATCCCCTTACTTTATTTTCTCCCTTTACATCCAGATCAATTTCCCAATCATTTCCAGGTCAAGAGCCTAGGTCACTGTCCAGTGACCCATCTTCAGTGGTGTGACATAAAGACAGGTAGGACCCTGATGTGTGATCCTGGGAGAAGGCTCCCTTCACACCGTTGTTATTATGAAAACACTTTACAAAATGTAAAACATTATATAAATGTGTGATATTAATACCATTTGGAGTCATATGACATAATAAAGGATAATCAAAATGAAGATAACAAAATGAAATTGAAGGATAGAAATTCATGTGAGAGAAGGGATTCTCATGAGGAGAATCATCGTGGTCTTTTCAAACAATTAATTTTTCATAATAAATTTGATACCTTAGGTTAAATTACATTAATAGGCTGACAACACTTTTATTAAAGTTGCCAAATTTTCCTAGAACTAACTTTTAGGGAAAAAAAGAGATAACATAATGCAACAGGAGTACTGATGTTAGAATCAGAAGATATGGGTTTGAGTACCAGCTCTAAATTGGCTACAATTCAGTTAAGTTGTATGATTAAGACCTCATTTGTGAAATGGGGTTAAGAATACTGATACTCCTGACTTTACAGCAGAGATAGCATGCTAATATGGCCTCTGGGTTACAGTGACCTGGATTTAAGTCATTTACATATATTAGAGCATATGTAATATGCACCAGTCATGTGATGAGATAAAGTGACTTAAACCCTTGGTGTCCCAAGGCAAGCATATAATTTTCTGTAAGTATATATATTTCAAGATAGTCACCTTTCTCCTGCATTAATACAGAGAATTTCCTTAGAGGGAATTCCCCACATCAGGGAAATTACAAGTCAGGACAAAAACAAGAAAAACAAAAACCCAAACTCTAGATCACAGAGTTGTTATTGTGAAAAAAGTACTTTGTAAACTTTAAATGTAAATTTTATAATAAATTGAATTTTAATTGAAAGTGAATAAATTGGGGTCTTGAAAGGGTAAATAACAAGGCTAATAAAATATTTTTAAAAGTAAACAGACTGTATAAAGTTTAACAGAGCAAAGTGACAGAAACTAGTTAATCTCTCCTATTTATATTAATCTCTCCTGAATTCAATAGGAATGGAATATTCCTGTAGATGAAGGAAAAGATAGAAAACATATGAAAATATATTAGCTTGGCGCCACCTGCTGGCAAATAACTTTCCAAATCATTTTTCATACCAAATCCTATTTACAGGGTGAAGGATACATTTTTTTTTTTTAATTCTCACATTTATAAAACACTGGCAATTTTTCAAAATCCCTTCCTTACAACTGTCATGGAGTCATATGGGAGGTTCTACTTCTGTCCCTCTGGATATTGAGTTGGAGATAGCCCAGCACAAGATAGAGAGCATGGGGTAAGAGAGGAGGCCCATCTTACTTCTGCTCTTCTCTCTAAAACCTAGAGGTTAGGCAGGAAACAGAACAGCATGAGATGGAAACTGCAGATCAGAAAATGTGTTCCATGCCCACCAATTTTCCTTTTCCTCTTCCCTCAAGGGACAGGTGCAGTTGGAGATAGAAGGCCAGTAGAGGCCCTCCTCATGTTGCTTTGCAGTAAAGGGAAGTCATTCCAAATTCATAAAAGCAGCAGGAGATGAAAAGACTGGTCAAATTGAAGGTCATTCTTCTCTACTGAGGCTGGAGATCAGGTAGACACAGCAGGAGTAAACTTTTTGCAGTGAGATTTTAAAAAATCTAACACTGTTCCTGCTGTCAGCCTTTACTCAAGCTTGATGTAAGGCTTCCTCAGTCTAAACTTATTTCTATAGGTTCTTTAACATGTTTGTTGTATACTCTGAGAATATTTATTAATTTCATTTCTCATTTTTAATGAGGACATGCCATTTTTACATTCAGATCTTACTTGGGGTGATGGGGGTTGTTAATATTGTGCATGTAATCTACAAATCTCTTATGGTCCATTTTACATTGCTAAAAGTATACATCAAGACTAGGATTGCTGCTAGTGTTCAGTTTTTTCATTCATGTACAACTCTTCATGACCCCATTTGGAGTTTTCTTGGCAAAGATACTAGAGTGGTTTGCAATTTCCTTCTCCAGCTCACTTTACAGATGAGGAAACTGAGACAAACAGAGCTAATTGACTTACCCAGGGTCACAAATACTAAGACAGACAGTAAGAGTCTGAGGTCAAATTTGAATTCATAAAAACAAATCTTTCTAACTTTAGGCCCAAAAATGAACATCTACTACTCCATCTAGCTGGTCAAGACTGGTATTATATAGGACTTATTGTTTAATATGTTCTTCTCACCAATATTTGATATCAAAATGCCAATAAAAAGGTGGCACTTAAAACTGAGTTTGATAGAAACATGGGATTCTAAAAGGGAAAGTTAAAAGGAAGTTCATTACAGGAATGAAGGACAACCAAGACAAAAACCAAGAGACATATAGTGGTGATGGGGTTTTTAACTATCCAAACATCTACTGGGCTCCCTCTCTACCAAAAGCAGAGCAAAAACAGCTTTTTAACTTTATCTAGTAACAACTTTATCATTCAAAATCTGGAGAATCCAGTGTTGGGAAATTTTATTCTCAATATGATTCTCCCTATTGAGGAGAAATTGATTCATAGTGTAGAAATGATGGGATACCTGGAGGGAAGAGATGTCTCTTTCCTATAGCTTGTGAAAGAGGAAAGGAACTCTAGGCTTATTCTGCCCTGCATACTAGATCTTGGGAAAATATTATTCAAAGTGTTCAGAGGACAGTTAGGTAGAACCCACTGACTAAAATGCTTCAGGGGAAAGTCAGACCAGGTGGCACAAGAGATGTTCAAGAATGAAATTCTTAAGACAAAAAGAGAAACAATTTCAAAGAAGAGGAAAAATAGGAGTTGTCTGAAGATACCAACGTGCATGCACCAGAAATTCACAACCAACTTATAATTTAAAAATAAATGTAGAGAAGATGAAAACAAGGGCCAAGAACTGAGGAGGAACACTTTTAAAAGCATAGCAAGGTCCTGTAAAAACAGTAATAGGAATACAATAACTGAGAATGAGTTGAGCCTATTAGTTGAGGATGAGAACAAAAAAAAAAGTTTATTTTTGAGTTACATTGGGAGAAAAAAAGAAAAAAAATCTGTCATAGGCCTTTGCCCAAGGTGGATGGAATAAGAAGATAGAGCTGTTCAATTCCTATTTTGCTTATGTCTCTGCTAAGAATGACTCTTGTTAAAAGAATAAAAATGACCAAGAGGTAGCTGATACCCAGGAGAAATAGGATGATATTAAGAGAGGCACCTGGTTGCCCTTGATCAATTCACATCACCTGACCCTAATGAATTACATTCCCATATACTGAAAGTATTGACAGATATACAGTACAGAAAGCACTAGAGCACATGACTAAAAGAGATAGAGAGATGGAGCTGGGATCATTCAGGAAGACCTAAGTTCAAATACAGTCCCAGATACTTGCTAGCTGTGAGACCTGGCTAAGTCACTGTTTGCCTCAGTTTCCTCATCTATAAAATGAAAATAATAATAGTATCTACCTCCTAAGGTGGTTGTGAGAATCAAATGAAATAATATTTTTGAAGGTCTTAGCACAATGCTTAGCATATAGCAGGATGTATATTATTATTATTACTACTAATACTGTATTTCTGAACCACTAATAAAATATTGGGGAAGAGCAAATGTTACAATTTTTTAAAAAGAAAACAGTGTCTATAAACTGTAGGTCAGTAAGTTTAACTTCAGTTCCTGGGGAATTTTAGAATGGATCATTAAAGACATGGCTGGTGAGTTTCTGAAAAGGGAAGCAGTTATTACAAAGAGCCAGTGAGGCTTCATCAAAAAAGGTCAGAGGTAGAAATAACATAGTTTAGCAAAAGAATGGATTTGTGAGATCAGAGTGAAAAGCCAAGTAAAATGCTAATGTAGAATCTAGGAGTAGAAGATTGGAAGGAAGGTGGTACCTTCCAAAGAAGTTCACAAGAAGGATGAGTTTTAGGTAAAAGATAAGTTATGTTTGGAGCATGTTAAGGTTGGGCTATCTATGGGACATCCAGTTTGAAATGTCCAATAAACATTTAGAGATAGTCAGAACTAAGATAAAGACTGAGGATGATTATATAGATCAGGGAGTTATCTGCATAGAGATTTTAATTAAATTCCTTAATGATGATGAGGTCACCAAAAGAGAGAATATAGAGAGCAAAGAGAAGAGAACTTCAAGTCCCCTACAGTTAATGATGATCTAGCAAAGGAGACTAAGGAAGAACACTGAGATAGGTAAGAGAAGAACCTAGAGAAAATTATGTAAGGAGGAGACAATATCCAGGAGGAGTGGATTTGTCAAGTGAAAAATACTGCATAGCAGGCAAGTAAGGAGATAGCTAAGAAAAGAAAAACAGAATAGACAATATATTTTAATACCTGGAGTCATCTGTACATGGGGTCCAGTTCACTTTTGGGTGTGGAATATCCTCCAAATAGGGATAAAGGTTTACTCTATTAAAGACGAATCCATAAATACCATGTTCTGGAGTCACAATGATACGTGCACCCTGTTAAAAATAAACTGAATTAATATAAACCCAAATAAGCTCCAAGACAGTAACAGTGTTTGCTAAATAACTCCCTTTTGCCACATCAGCTCTCTTTCATCTGTCTCATGGTTTATCCATCTTTAAAACTGAGTCCAAATAGAAGATTTCTCAACCAATTTTCTTCTTTTTTTTTAACTCTGAGATTCTATGACTTTTAGATTTTTAAAAGTTAGAAGAGGTCATGTTATCTAATCCCTGAATTTTATAATGAAGAAACTCAATTCCAATAGGAAAATAGCAGTAGCTTTGTTTTTTGTTTTGGTTTGTTTTTTAATCATTGGATTGAAATAATTTAAGATCTGAGCTTCAAAACCTACCTTTGCAACTTGTCACTTTCACTTTTCACCTCTGTGGGTTTTGATTTTCGTATTTGTAAAATGAGGAGAATGTACTAGATCAGTGATGGGCAAACTTTTTAAAGAGGGGGCCAAAGGAAAGAAAATGCTCATCTGTCAGTCTGTTTCTAAGGCAACTCTTTTGAAGTTTCATTGAATTGTATCCTACTCATTGTATTCATCAGATTAGGAATAATGTCACAGCAGGATAGACCATTTCAGGAGGCTGCATCTGGCCTGCAGGCCTTAGTTTGCCCATCAAACTAGATGATCTCTAAGGTCCTTTTGACTTTTAAATCCTAATATCCTTGGCTCCTAGTAATGATTTCTATATCCTTTTTTATAATATTTGAAATAATATTTGTAAAGCCTGGCACATATTAGGAACCATATAAATGTCAGCTATTATTATTATTATTATTATTACTTTTAATACCATATTACTGAGCCACTATCAGTGACGTGTAAAAAAGCTATAGGAAATAGAAAAGATTGGGGAAGGGCAAATATCCTGATTTTTTAAAAAGAGAACTTTAACTCTAAACTGTAGGTCAATAAATTTAATTTTAATTCCTAGGAAAATTCTAGAATGGATCATTAAAGACATGGTTGATGAATTTCTGAAAAGGGAAGTAGTTATTACAAAGAAGCAATAAGGCTTCATTTAAAAAAGGTCAGAAGTAGAAACAGTAAGATTTAGCAACCAACTGGATATGTGAGATGAGAGTAAAAAGTCAAGTAAAATGCTGATGTGGAACCTAGGAGACTGGAAAAAGGGTGGTCATTAATCTTATTGTTCTTAATTTGGGCATTGGCATGGACAACTCTAAGTTTTCTCTAAATATCCCTGAAACCTACATATTATGTGCACTGAATCAGTTTTAATTATAAATTTGATTACAAACATTTTTAAAAATTTAAACACTACTTTCCCTTACAGAAGCACAGAATTTCAGAGTTCAGAGAATCCATGAAGTCTAACCACCCTAATAACAGAAAAACATTCATCCAAACTCTTCTTGAAGACCTCAAGTTAAAAGGATTCATTTACTTTGATTATGTCTATGTTACTTTTAGGCATTTCTAATCATCAGGAAATTTTTCATGACATCAAGCCTAAATCTGCTTCTGCAAATGCTACCCCATTGCTCTTATTTCTGTCCTATTGCACAAAGGAAAACAAGTCTATTCTTTCTTCTGATGACATTCCTTCAAATACTTGAAGAAATCTATCAAGTGTTCCCAAGTTCTTACCTTTTCCCTGGGTAAAACATTCCCAATTCCTTCAGCTAATTTCATCTAGCATTATTCTATTTTCCTTCATCTGTATGCTCTTGGGCTTAGCAAAGTCCTTCTGAAAATGTGGTTCCCCCAATTTAATACTCTACAGCAGGGATGGTGAACCTTTTAGAAACCAAGTGCCATGCCCTCCATCCCAAGAGACCATGTATCCCACTCCACCTGAGACCAAGTGCTATCCTGCTTCCTCCACTCCTGCCCCTGTCTGCCTTACTCTAGAGAGGGGAGGGAGGAAGTGCTCCCATTGGGCTGCTAGGCAGAGGGGTGGTGAAGTGAGGAATGTCCTCAGGTGCAATTGAGAGGGGGAAAGGAGCAGCTCAGCCCGAGTCCCTTTGGCTTTCTAGTAATGAACTCTGGTGGGTGACTGCAGGTGTGCCCACAGAGAAGGCTCTGAGTGCTATGTATGGCACACATGCCATAGGTTTGCCATCACGACAGCTCAATAGTCTAACCAAGGTAGAATACATCAGTACTATCCTTTCCCTAGACAAGGACAATACCCATTTCTTAATGCAATCTAAAATTTTATTTGCTTTCTTATGTTAGTTTTCCTGAGTGATTTTATGTTTGCAGACACTAAAACAGACAAACCTTTGTCAAATGAGGCTCTGTATAGCCAATGTCCACTGTACTGTGGTAGAGTAAGATCTGAACTCTGGAACCTTCACTGATGGTCCAGGAGAAATGGCCATAAATAGGTTCCCACTCTATCTCAATACAATAGTAGCAAGCACAATCAGGAAAAAGTACCTGCTTTGCTGCTGATATAACTGCTTCTTCCAAAATATCCATGTTTTCATTCATTAAAGCTAAGGCTTCTTCTCGGCTATCAAGTTTTATGTTATCAGGTGGCAGAACCACTGCATGTTCATATACAGCTGCAATGAAGGTATCCAGACAATTGGTTTTGAAGGCCCATAGAGCAAAAAATGCCATATAACTCTGCAACTGAAAAGGAATCATGATGTAGTTCAAGGATTTCTGAAACAAACAAACAAACAAATACTCATGTAGTTTATACATGTAAGATGAGGAGGGAAAACTTTTATTATAGCCTGTTAATAAGTAAAAAATATCATACAAACTATCATAAAGCAATGACTTCTAAATATAGTTTATAATTGCTTATCTTAATAATCTTCAAGGTCCACATTAAACCCATCCTATTACCATCTCCAACCAGTCACCCTACCAATAGACAGCCCTAGAAGTGACTTCACCTTGAAACCCAAAGTCTTGGCAAATTCAGCTTAGCCTATGCATTGAAGATGTTTCAGCACCACATTTTTTACTCCCAGTTCCAGGGCTCCTAGATCAGGCTGTGGAAGGATTTGCATATTGATTAAAAAAACAAAAAACAAAAAACTAGGCCTCAACACATGGCCTAGTACCAAGTAGGCACTTAAATGCTTGTTGAATTGGTGATAGTAGTGGATTACTTTTCTCAATTTTGCTGTTTGGCAATCATACATTGCCATCAGCTCCAAAAATGATACTTCCTTCCCTCAGTCTTCCCAGAGTTGAGAGATAGTATTAGTTTCCAGGCCAAATTCTATTTAAAATTGTTTTTAAAAATTATTAATTTTTAACATTAAAAAAATTTTTTTGAGTTCCAAATCTCTCCCTCCCTTCTGCACCTGTCCCATCCATTGAGAAAGCAAGCAACATAATATCAATTATAAAGTGAAATCATACAAAACATATAAAATGAAAAAATTATACTTTAATTTGCACTCAGAGCTCATCAGTTTTCTCTCTGCAGAAGGATAACATTTTTTAAACATGAATCCTTTGGAACTGTCTTGGATTATTGTATTGATTAGAGTACCTAGGTCAGTATATATGCCAAAGATGGCACTCAGAGCATTCTCTGTGTGCACATATGCTATCCTTTCCCCCACCACATTGCATTACCAGAAAGGCAGAAAGACTTGGGTGGAGCTGCTCCCCTCCCCCTGACATTTTTTCCCATCCTCCACCCCTCTGTCCAGCAGCTCATTGGGAGAGCTTTCTCCCTCCCCTGTGGGGTTGGGGGGGGGAGGGGGACGACAAAGCATGGCACCGGGTTACTATCACTGACCTAAGTCTTTCCCAATTGATCATTATTACAATACTACTGTTTCTAAGTACAGTGATCACCTAATTCTACTCACTTCTCTGTATCAATAAGTTCATGTAGGATTCCTCAGATTTTTCTAAAGCCATCCCCCTTCATCATTTTTATAGCATAATTATATCACACTTTATTCAGCCATTTCCCAATTTGAAGAGCATCCCCTCATTTTCCAGTGCTTTGCTGGCACAAAAAGAAATGCTAAACATATTTTTGTACATATAGGTCTCTTTCCTTTTTCTTTGATCTCATTGGGGAACAGAACTAGTAATAGTATTGCTTGGTCAAAAGATATGTACGGTTTTATAGTTCTTTTTTTGGACATAGTCCCAAATTGCTTTCCAGAATGGTTGGACCAGTTCATAATTCCATTAACAGTGCACTAATGTACCTATTTTTCCACATCCCTTTTAGCATTCGGCATTTACCTTTCCTTTTATGTTAGCCATTTTGATAAGTATGAGGTGGTACATTATAGCTGTTTTCATTTGAATTTTTCTAATCAATATTTCAAGCATTTTTTCATGACTATATATAGCTAGGATTTCTTCTGAAAACTGCCTTTTTATATCTTTTGCCTCTCAGTTGGGAAATAACTATTATTCCATACAAACATCCAGGAGTCCCAGCCAAACTGGCCTTTTCTCTCTTCCTCACACATATACTCCTTTTCAACTTTGTACTGGCCATCCTCCAATGCCAGGAAAGCATTTCCTCCTTATCTCCACCTTACTGATTCCTTTTTCTTCCTTTAAGACAGAACTTTAAAAAGTATTATCTTCTATATGAAGACTTTTCCCATCCCCCCCCAACTCCTGATGCCCTCTTGTACAAATTATCATTTTTTCAACTACTCTGTACTACTTACTACTTGTACTGATTTCCTATATCAATGCTATACATATTTATATATGTACTTTAATGTACATATGTACATTAAAATATATGTGTATGTATATTATATATGTATATATAAATATATGTATAAAATATATGTACTTTAATGTACACATGTACATTAAAAATTAAGCTCCTTCAGGGGCAGCTGGGTAGCTCAGTGAATTGAGAACCAGACCTAGAGATGGGAGGTCCTAGGTTCAAATCTGGCCTCAGGCATTTCCCAGCTGTGTGACCCTGGGCAAGTCACTTGACCCCCATTACCTACCCTTACCACTCTTCTGCCTTGGAGCCAACACACAGTATTGACTCCAAGACAGAAGGTAAAGATTTAAAAGAAAAAAAAAATTAAGCTCCTTGGCAGTAAAGGTTGTTTTATTCATTGCCTTTGTGTCCTCAGTGGCTGGTACTTGGTAGGTTCTTAGGCAATTCTACAAATATTTATTAAGCTATTACTATGTGCCGGGCACTGTGCTAAGCACCAGGGACACAAAAAATAGGGGGAAATAGTCCTTGCCCTCAAGGGCAAGTCGCTTAACCTCTGTCTCTCTGTTTCTTCATCTGTAAAATGGAAACAATAATTGCACCTACCTTCCAGGGTTGTTGTGAGAATCAAATAAGATAATAAAGAGCTAAGCATAGTGCCTGACACATAGGCTCTACAGAAATATTAGCTATTATTATTATTAAGCAACTCACATTCTTTGGGGGAAGACAACCTGTAAACAACGAAATATATACAAGATATATTCAGGATAAATCAGAGGTGATCTCAGAAGGAAGACAGTAACATTAAGGAGGATTGGGAAAACCTTACAGAAGTTGGAATTTTTGCTAAAACTTGAAAGAAGAAAGAAGATTGAAGTTAGGAAAGAAAAGAATTCCAGGCCTGAAAGTATGCCAATGAAAATTCCTAAACAGGAAACTGAGTATCTTATATGAGGAATAGCAAGTAAGATAGTGCCACTGGATCAGAGAATATATGGTAAGGAGTAAATATAAGAAGACTTGAAAGAAGGCAAACTATGAAAGGCTTTGGGTGCCAAACAGAGGATTTTGATGTTGATCCTGGAGTTACTGGATGTAGGAAGTACGGGGGAGAAGCAGGAGAGAGTCTTACTTTAGGAAGAACAATTTGGAAGCTGATTGAGACACAGACTGAGGTGGAGAGAGGTTTGGGGCAGGGAGAATCTATCAGAAATATTAATAAATGCTTGTTGACGAAGGTGTCTTGTCATGAAATAATGAAATCAAGGCAATCGAAAAGGCCTGAGGAGGTAAAGATGGAAAGAAGAGCGTAAGTGGGGGGTGGGAGATAGGAAATGAGAACGGAGAAGGATGTGGCAGGGCAAATGGGGAGGCGAGATGGGAGAATGTGTATTAGACATGGGAAGGGTAGAGAATAGGGAGATAGGAATGGAGAAGGGAACAGAAGGTTAGGGGACTGGGGGATGAGGTAGGAGAGAAGAGTGGGAGTGGGGGGAGAGGGGATGGGAAGATGAGGTGGAAGATTATGTGTAGGAATTGGTTAAAACTACTTTGCAGTGATTCCCAAAGTGGGAGCTACCACCCCCTGGTGGGTGCTGCAGCGATCCAGGAAAGCGGTGATGGCCCCAGGTGCATTTATCTTTCCTATTAATTGCTATTAAATTTTTTAAAAATTAATTTCCAGGGGGCTAAGTAATATTTTTTCTGGAAAGGGGACGGTAGGCCAAAAAAGTTTGGGAACCACTGGAAGGGTGGGAGTGGGGGAGGGGATGAGAAGATGAGAAGAATGTCTTTGGGAGAGAAGGGTAGGAGCAGTGAGGGGGGAAGAAGAGTTGAGATTTAGGGGATGAGGAGATGAGGTGGGAGGATGCATGTGGGAATTACAAGGTTGGAGTGGGAAAGGGGAAGTAGGTGTGAGGGAGGGGAGATGGGTGTGGCAGAGGGGATACGGGAATGAAGAAAGCAGAAGGAATGGGGGAAGGGAGGTAAG
>NC_058133.1:389993015-390016144 GCF_016433145.1 Gracilinanus agilis
GGGTAAAGGGACATGGGAATAGGGAAGGCAGATGGAATAGGGGACGGGATGAGGAGATGAGTGGGAAAATGTGTGTGGGAAAGAAGGGTGGGGGCAGCAAGGGAGAGGAGTGGGGGGTGAGGGGAGACTAAGGAGAAGAGATGCGGAGTCTGCCCATGGGAGTTGGTAAGAAGGGTGGGGGATGGGAATGGTGAAGGGTGAGGAGGGAAGAAGGCGTCAAACTAAAGGGCTCTGAGGTGAAAGACGAGAGAAATCGAAGAAATTTGAGAGAAATGAGAAGAGGAAGGCAGGGACACCAAGAGCGCTGTTACCGTTAGATTTTCCCGAAACACTAGTTTACCTCAGGAGGGAGTTCTCCAGAAGAAAATCCGGCCGACTGACTGGAAACAACCAGAGCTTGGCCGCCAGGGGGCGCAGCGAGCCAGACACAGGTCAGGAGGTCCCAGCACACCTGTGAGGAGGGCGTCGGTGTGCCTCAGCAGGATCTCTATGGTCCTCAGGGAGACCTTCTATCCCTCAGCTCCTCCCAGCTCTATGGGAGTGAGTTCTCCAACATGTTGCCACGAGCCTTGGAATACTGGATGTGGCCAATCAGAATGTAGCCCTGGATTCTCCTCAATATGCCGGGCCCGGCCCCTCCCCCATATTTGAGTCCAAGTAAACAAGAGTTCAAGAAAGGGAGGGCTAGCTCACTTAAGTGGCAATAGTGACCACCATTTAAGATTTAATATAGCATTTCCCACAGCGAGGAAAGGAAGCTCGTAGGGTCTATTGCAAAGGAAGGATATAGGATCGTAGATTTAGATCTGGAAGGGACTTAGGTGCCATCTAGTCTAACCTCTTCATTTTACAATTGAGGAAGCAGAAGCCCAGAAAGATTAAGAGATTTACTCAAGGTTAGGGCAGTAAAAGTTTGAGGCAGGATATGGACTCAGGTCTTCCTGACTTGGGTCACAAAGAATAAGACGGGACTGAAAAATGACCAAATTTCCCGACTTGAGACTACCACCTAGTTGAGAGAAAATGTGCCTTGTTTTCCCCCCACACTTTTTGTGTTGATCCCTCTGTCCTCTGAGTACTTAAAAGATCAGAATTTTGAATCAGACACTTTTGAAAAAGAGAATTTATTTTTCTGAATTGTGTATATTTACTACAGAGAATTTTTTCTTTTTTTTTTCTTCCAATGGGGTAGAGGGTGGGAGGGTAAGAAAATAGTTTTCTCTAAACTTTTAAAACCAAAAATAGAATAATGGGCCTGGAATCAGACTTGTCTTCTTGTGTTCAAATTTAGCCTCAAACACTGGCTGTACGACCCTGAGCAAGTCACTTAACCCTGTTTACCTCTGTTTCCTCATCTGTAAAATGAGTTAGAGAAAGAAATGACAAACCACTCCAGTATCTTTGCTAAGAAAACCGCAGATGGGGTCACAAAGTATCTGAAATGACTGAAAAGGAGTGTACAACAATAATTTTATAAGATTTAGAGTTGGGAGAAACCATAGATTAAAAGATCTTAGATTTTGAGGTGGAAAGAGATCAGAGAAATGGAACATTTAAAAGCACTGCCAGAAGAAGGTCTTTAAATTCTAAATCCTAAAAAACAGGTAGTAGACATACAGTTGTCCCTGGTTTTCTTAAATATTTCATTGAAAAATGAGTTTATTCTTTTTGAGTTATCTTAACTTGAAGATTAAAAAATTAAAGGTTAAAGAATATACAGAATGTTGCTGCCTGATGACCACCTACATTGAGGACATCAGTTCTTATAACTGCTATATTTTGATCACCTTTGAGTGATGATTATGTAAAAAACTGCTGAGTAGAAGACAGATTAATGATGGACAATGTTATAAAGCTTGCAAAGTGCTTTACATATGTTTCTCATTTGATCCTCTCAACAGTCTTTTGGAGGAAATACTATCATCATCCCCATTTCATAGATAAGGAAACTGAGACAGAAAGAGATGAAGTAACTTTCTCAGGGTCATACCAAAAGAATGTATCTCAATAGGAATTCAGATCTTCTCAATTCTCAAATTCAACAGCCTATCCATGGTACCACTTAGTTGCCATGATGATAGTTCCATCAACATGGTTTAGACTTGTTCTTCATCCAGAACAAGAGATTGGAAATCTGCTCTCCCTCTCACACATTCAACATCCCCACTCTTTCTTTCTCTCCTTCTTTCTCAAGGATTAATAATTAATATTATTTTTTGCTACTGTGAAGAGCATGACATTTCACATCTGTATGGTTCCACTCAGAATCCCTTTGACTTTTAGCTGTAGACTGCCTGGGCCAAAGCTCCTTTCCCTGATGACCATTCCTTTCTCATATCCATCCTTGTCGGTACCACATTCAGTTGTCTCTATCCCACTCTTTTCAGCCCTTTCATTGTGTTCTGTTATTGCTGACAGACTACCTTTCATATTGTTGTTCAGGCATTTCAGTTGTGTCTGACTCTTAATGATCCTATTTGGGATTTTCTTAGCAAAAATACTGGAGTGGTTCGTCATTTCCTTCTCTAGCTCATTTGACAGATGAGGAAGCTGAGACAAACAAGGTTAATGACTTGGCCAAGTAACACATACCCACAACTGAGACCAGATTTAAACTCATAAAAATGAGTTTTCCTGACTCCAGATCTAGCACTCTAGCCATTTTTAAAAAAATTTTTGAATATTATATTTGTATTCCTTCCTCTCCCTTCCCCCCATTCTCAGTGCATTTCACTTCCCTAACTTTCTATTCTTTTCAGATCATTCAGATATAATAGAATCATATCTAGATCCTCTGTTTAGACTCCCTCTAAGATATCTAGTGATAACATTTGTGGTGGATTCATTTATCTTAAATTTAACCTTGCTTAGTCCTTTATGTTTCCCCTCTTATGTTTACCTTTTATTTTTCATTGATTTCTTGGTTTATATATCAGATTTTTTTATTCAGCTCTGGTCTTTTCATCAGTAATGTTTCATTAAAATGCATTTTATTCTCCTATAGGAATATATTCAGTTTTGTAGAGAGGTAATTCTTGGTTATAAGCCTAGATTTTTTGTCTTTTGGAATAACATATTCCAAACTCTATTCTTTTCTTGGTGGTTGCTAAGTCTTGTATGGTCTTTACTAGAGCTTTGTGGTACTTTAATTCTTTCTTTCTACCTACTTATAGTATTTTTTCCTTGAACTGAGAGCTCTTAATTAGCTTTAATATTCCTGGGAGTTTTCATTTGAAATTTTCTTTCAGGAGATAATTGGTAGATTCTTCCCATTTCTACATTTTCCTCAGATTGTGAGCTATCCAGGTAGGTTTATAATTTTTTTTAAGGTTTATGATTTCTTGAAACATGATATATTGGCATATTGGCTTTTTTCTTCAGTAAGGTTTTGTATCTTTTTTTTAAACCAAGATGTTAATTATATTTTCATATTTTTCTTCCATATCTCTAATTTGGTTTTAAAAATTATTTTTGGCTCTCTTTAACTCTTCTAGGGAAATATATTGGTCTTATTCTAATCTGCATTTTTCTTTGAGGCTTTGCTTGTAGATATTTTAAGTTGTTATGTTGTGTGTTGGTGTTTTAAATTTACCCGTAAAATTATAATAGCTCTTTTTAGTTAAGTTCTTTTTTGTTTGTTTGCTCGCTCATTCTTCTAGCCTCCTTCTTGACTTTGGACGTTATGTTAGTGACAGATTATACACATTTCTGAGGGGAAGGAGAGATGTCTGTCCCGAGCTTCTGTCCCTTTACTTCCTTATCATGCCTTCAATAGCTGTGGGGCTGCAAGTTTCCAGGACTCCAAAATTAATATGATGCAGGGAAAGGACTGTTCCCTGCCCTCTTGTTCTGAGTTCTGCAAGTTTCTGATCCAGGTTTTCATCTGTTGACTTGTTCGTGGTTGAATGTCACTAGTCTACTGTTGTACTCAGTAACTACTAGCCCGCTAGGAGTGTCTCTGTAGGTGTGGAGTAACTAAACATGGATCCCTTTTGATATGGAATTCCTGCCCAAGTTATTCTACTGCAGGCTTCCAAGACTGAGTAAATGCTAGAACTGAGTCTCTGTTGCTATTCACCTGAGTTCGCAGACACACAGTGACATTTCTGCAACTTATTTCTTGCTCAGTACATAAGTAGGGTGGACCCAAATCATCCAGAACTGAGAATGGACATAGAGCTGACAGATGGTAGTCATTCCAGCACTCTACATTAGTTCATGGATCCACTAGGATCTTTCAAGTTTCCTAGTATTGTATTTTGGCTCTCTTCCCCAAGAGCTGAAATGCTTCCTACATCTGCTATCTTTTCTGTCACTCTTGATCAGTTCACCCATCCCCAGAGATCTCTGTCTGTCCCCCAAAGCTTTCCTGGGATGGAAAAAAAAAAAACAGTCATTCACTGTGACTTTTTCTTGGCTTTCTTGATCAGAATTCAGTCTGATGTGTTTTCTAGCTTGTGAAAGAGGAGGTATGCTGTGTGAGTTGGGCAAAAATACTACATCTCACTCTGCCATTTTGATCACCCTCCCCCTTGAATCGCCCAAGGTATAATTTTAAAAATATTTGTACCATCCACTATATCCCAGGGCTATTATAAGGAATCACTTCACCAACCATCAGTGCAGTATAAAGAAGAGTTATTTTTATAGCAGTTAAAAAAAAACCATAATCAGGAAATAGGTAAGATGTGATAGTATGAAGAAAAAGGGGAAGACCAAGATAAGAAATATTACCCAATGAGAACGAATAAGATATGAAAGATACATTTGTTAAAAAACAAAGCAAAACAAAAAAACAAGATGGGGGCAGCTGGGTGCCTCAATGGATTGAGAGCCAGGCCCAGAGACAGAAGGTCCTGGGTTCAAATCTGGTCTCAGACACTTCCTAGCTGTATGACCCTGCCTAGCCCTTATTACTCTTCTGCCTTAGAACAAATACACAGTATTGATTCTAAGATAGAAGGTAAGGGTTATAATTAAAAACAAACAAACAAACAAACAATGTCTAGGAAACAGGAAACAGGTTAAAATAACTTCTATGTCCCATTTTCGGACAGAATAGAATGTTTTTCAAAATGGTGAAAGCTTGAAGGAAAAAAAAACTTCCAAGAAATGATCACTGATTATTTCTTATCCATGGTTCTTCTTAGAAAATGTCTTGGAGGAAGGGAAAAACAGTATTTGGTACAGCTTCTGACTCTCCTGTAAATGGATGATTTACTTAGCAGATTCCTCAAAAAAAAAAACTTAATAGAACAAAACTGAGTTCATCTCTCCTAAATCTCTACCTGATGTGGGCCTGAAGAAAATAAAAATTGGCCATTTAGTAAATTTAATTAAAAATAATTAAAGCAACAATAATAGCATTTGCATTGTGATTTAAGATTTATGAAGTGCTGTACATATATTATCTCATTTGACTTAAAATGTTCTTGTACCTAGCACATAGTAGGTACTTAATAAATGTTTCCTGATTGATTAATTGATTGAGGAGCTAGGTGCTATTTTACAGATGAGGAAACTTAGGGTGATTTTAAGTGATTTGCTAAAGGTCCCACAGCTAGTTAAGTATCTGAATTGGGATTTGAACCCATATACTATTTATAGTAGAATCATAATTTTAATTTAATGTGTTTAATTCTAGAATTCCCAGGCATAAGACCCACTAGAGCCTAATAAGTTACAAATCAAAGGTAAAGGTTAAGGTAAAGGCATTTCATTTAATGCTTAATCAATAGATATTTTATTATTTATTTCAATTGTCTTGAAAAATGGAATGTTCTTGCCACATAAATGAGAACTCCATATTCAAATAGATCTAAATTCTCTCTCTCTCTTCTCTCTCTCTCTCTCCTCCCCTCTGTCTGTCTCTCTGTCTCTGTCTCTGCCTCTCTCTCTCTCTCTCTCTCTCTCTATATATATATATATATATATATATATTTCCCCCCACAAACACACATATAGGACCCACATAGGTCCTATAGTTAGTAGTAAATTAGAAGTCAAGCCATTTCCTAGCACTGTGTTCTTTCCACATTACTTCTTATAAAGAATGTATCAAGGATGATCACCCTGTCCTAAACGATGTGGGTCCTTCTCAAATACTCTCCCATATAGCGCCATCACTAAAACAGGCAATGAGACACCACTTCTGCTCTTCAGACGACCATCATTTGATACCTAATTAAAGAAAATGAGGACAATGGATTAATTATGACAAAATTTAAATTCCAATAAAAATGAAATCATCTAGCTTTAGAAATCTTTTATAATTTTTCTTCCATGTGACACTTTTAAATCAAGCTAAAGAAGTCAAAGTTAATGATGCTAAGGGGTAGAGATGAAGAAGGAGCACATTTCAAAAACAGAATTCAACCTATACAAAGATACAGAGGGAAGATATCTCCAGAACTGTTAAGAAGAAAATCTGACTCTAAGATAGAGTATGTGACTAGGAAGAAAGTCTAGAGGTAGTCAAGACCCTTATTATACAGGCTTTTCACTGCCAAGCTGGGGAGATTGAATTTCATCATAGAAGTAATGAGGAGCCACTGAAGATTCTCAAGGAAGGGAGTAACATGGTCATAGCTGTGCTTCAGGAAGATTATTTTGGTGTCTGTGTGGAGGACGGTTTAGAGAGAAGAGATTGGAAGAACAATTGTCAATTAGGAGACTATTGCAATAGATCAGTCGGGTTGTGTATTCTGAGCTGGCCCTGGTTCAGAGGACTCCTCTAGCCTGGTAATTTATGGTGATATCAGGATGGGATGAGACAATCATAAATCATCCAACGGTTAACAAAAGGAGATTTACTTAGCTATAGCAGGAAAAGGACGTGCGACGTTGATTCATACAAGTCAACCTTCTTTGCCTCTAAGTTGTCTTTTATGCTCTGAGCATTGACACCTGGAGCTCCCTGTGGCTATTTTCTATAAAAGTGACCAGGCTGTGACAGCCATAGCCTCACCTTAGCCAGTGAAGATGCTACAGTGTCTTTTAAGGAAAAATAAACTTCCTTGCATGGGTAGTATATCACTTCCACCAGAAGGCTGTAATGACCTGAATGAAGGTAGTGGCCATGTGAGTGGCAAGAAATGGATAGATGTAAGAGAAATGGAATTAGATACATGAAGTCTTGGAATTCAGGTAGCCCTCCACATCCTGGATTAAGAAAACATTATTTTCCACACTATTGTATAATGCTACTTTTTAAACTTTTTTCATTCCTCTGGTATCTCCTATAGTTGCCCTGGAATATCACTGATATTGTTGTAGTATGGATTTGTTAGACTTTATTCCTTCAATATTATTTGATAGCAACTTATCAGTGGAGAATAGAAGGGGAAGAAGGGAATAAGCATTTATATAGTGACTACCATATGCTAGGCACTATGTTAAGAATCTTTACAAATATGATCTCATTTGGTCCCCAGAATGACCTGGCGAGGTAGGTGCTTTTTTAATCCTCATTTTCCAGCTGAGTAAACTGAAGCAGAGTGAGGACAGCTAAGTGGATCAGTGGATAGAGTACTGGACCGAGAGTCAGGAAGACTTGTCTTCCTGAGTTCAAATCTGGCCTCAGACATTTAGGAGTTGCGTGGTCCTTGGACAAGTCACTTTAACCCTATGTACTTCAGTCTTGTCAACTGTAAAATGAGCTGGAGAAGGAAATGGCAAACCACTCCAAGATCTTTGCTAAGAAAGCCTCAAATGGGGTCATGAAAATGGGCTATAACTGAAAAATAACTGAACAACAACGACAGAGGCGAATGTTAAGTGACTTGCCCAGTCATACTGGTGTCTGAGATCAAATGTGAACTCAGAGCTCTCCATGCCTGCTAGCTGCCTCCCTTTAAAAGTTCTGTTTCTATCACAGCTTTCATGAGTCTTTCATGTGAATGCTGATGACCACGTAATAGTGTTATGGAAGAGCCCTGAGACAGTGCCTGGGCACCTAGAGTAAACCTGGATGCCAGCTCTAGGTCTACCACAACTAGGTCTGAGCCACTTAAAATTTCTTTGGCTTAATTTCCATATCTGTGAAATGAAACTAAATCATCTCTAAGATTTCTCTCCCTCTGAGTTCTTCCAATTCTGTATATCTTACTGCTGACTAACCACCGCTTCAGCCAAATCATCCTATTATCCAATGCAAATGGTTTTGGTGTTCTTTTTTGATTATAAGAATCACGACTCCAAAAGTATAGAGTGTTAAGTGAAAGCAAAATTATTCTTGAACAACTTTGGATGATCATAATTCCTTCTCTATACCAACCGTATCCTGTTACTACTAGGTTCAAAGAAAATGAACACATTAACTTTCTTGGAGGCAGCCATGACATAGTGGAGGGAGTGTTGGAGGGGCAGGTGGGTGGCTCATGGGACTGGGTCCAGGCCCAAAGATGGGAGGTCCTGGGCTCAAATTTGATATCAGATACTTCCTGGCTGTGTGACCCTGGGCAAGTCACTTCACCCCCATTGCCTAGCCCTTACCACTCTTCTGCCTTAGAACCAATACACAGTATTGATTCTAAGATGGAAGGTAAGGGTTTTATTTAAAATAAATAAAAACTCACTTTTTTTTTTTGGTTTGAGAGCCAGGAGTGTTTTACCCCCTCCTTTCCTCACTGTAGCCTGTCAATCTCTGGCTCTTGACTTAAAGCTATATTTGGCCCTGAAACATTTATCTGCTTCTCCAAACTATCTGTTATTATAAACATAACAAAAGTCTTGGGTACTTAATCAAAAAAAGTCATCCTGTCAGAAGTAGTGAAGGTTAGGGTTTAAAAAAAAAGTATTGGACTTGGATTTAGGAAGTCGTGGGTCTTGCTCCAACCTTTGGGACTTAAGAGCCACTCCACTATGTGCAAGTCACCTAACTTTATCAAATGTACTTCCTCACTTGTAAAACAATACTTGTAGTGCTTACAATAAAAAGTCGTTATGAGGTGCTAATGAAAGAGGTATATAGAATGTTTTACATTCTTTATAGTATAGAGGGCAGATACTATTACTCAGAAATATTCCTATCACCCGATCACCCTCCTACCTCATAGTGTTGTTCATGTGCAAGTTGAGTCCCACTTAGTACTAACTGGGGGAAGACATATCTGGTGTTGAATGTGCCACTGAGGGAGAATTCTTCAAATCTGGTGAAAGCTGATCCAACTGGCTCACCACAGGTTTTTAAGTCAGTTGTTTGGCACTTCAATAATGTGCATATCTGGGTGGAGAAAGATATAAATGTTAGGGAATGACATAGCAATGGAAAATCAGATCTTTTTCCTTAGCAGAATGGTACTATTATAGCAAAAGAGGGAAAAGTCAAGAGCTTTACCAAGATATAGAAAGTCACATTATGAACAAATTAGAGAAGCAAGGAAGAAAATATCTTTCTTGGCAATAGATAGGGAAAAATTTTCTGACTAGGCAAGGGATAGAAAGGAGCATAGAAAATCAGTGGACAATTCTGATTATATAAAGTTGAAAAGTTTTGTACGAATAAACCAATATAGTATAAATTAAGGAGAGAAACTGTTACCCGCAGAAACCCCAGTAAGCTTCTCTGATGAAGGTCTCATATCCAAGATACATAAAGAACTGACTCATATATAAGAATGGCAGCCACTTCCCAATAAATAGATGGTCAAGGGCAGTTTTAAAAAGAAAAATAGTCAAGATATCAGAGCATATGAACTATGCTTCATATAATAATTAGAGAAATATAGATTAAACAGTTCCAAGTTCCACCTCACATCTATCATGTTGGCAAAAAAATGGCAATTATGGGAGGACTGCAAGAGGACAGGTATTTTGGTGCTATAAGTTGGGCCAATTTGGAAATCTGTTTGGAACTCTGCCCCACAAGTCACTAAATTATTCTTACTTTTTTTACCCTCTTACTAGGCCTATCCCCCAAAGAGATCAAAGAAAAAGAACCCCATGTACAAAAAATATTTTAATACTTTAAAATAACAGTTCTATCTGATATAACAAAGAACTAGAAACAAAAAGAGTCACCATCAATTGGGGAATGGCTAAACAAAGTATGGTATATTAAAGTAACAGAATAACATTAAACTATAAGAAATGATGAAAGGAATCATTTCAAAGAAATCCTGGAAGATGTGAATGATACCCAGTAAAGTGAGCAGAATTTGATAATGAATTTATACTTTAACAACATTACAAAGATAATCAATTTTGCAAAACTTAAGAATTTTGATTAATCCAAATGGCTCATGATAATTTCAGAAAAAACGGTTATGAACCTCCTGACAGAGGAATGATGAATTCAAGGTACAGAATAAGACATACATTCATATAGCAAATGTATGGATTTGTTTTGCTTGACTATGCTTATTTGTTATGATGATTATATTTTTATTTCTTACCTTAGAAAGAAGAGGATTGGAGTAGAAGAAGAGAACTATCAGTAATGTTGGAAAAAAATAAAAAGAGAGGAAAGGGAAAGAAAAAAGAATTACTGAAATATTTTTTAATGATCAGAAGATAATAAAAGGAATTTCAGAAGGAAATAGATAAGCATGACAGCTTTGAGACTTACACCTTGAATTTATGAGATATTTAAAAAGAAAAGCAAAATGTTCATGAAAGATAATTTCCCATAAAATACTATTCTCCTTTTTTGTTATACTTTTATGTAGAACTTTCTCTTTTTTGTTCAAGTTCAGAATCTAACAATGAAATTTAATTCAAATAAATAAAAATGAAATTACTAGAATCAATCCAGCACATTTTTTTAAATTTGTGAAACATTCTGTAGAATGAAGATAATCTAGCCAAAACAAAATCCACCTTGATTGTTTTGAAAAGCAATATTACCTGTAAATAATATTGTCCTTCAACAATGTGAAGGCCATCAAAAGCCCCTAGTGCATAGACTTCATCAGTTCT
Source organism: Gracilinanus agilis (assembly GCF_016433145.1). NCBI lineage: Eukaryota > Metazoa > Chordata > Mammalia > Didelphimorphia > Didelphidae > Gracilinanus > Gracilinanus agilis. Next base: position 390,003,933 of record NC_058133.1, read on the forward strand.
TTTCTCAGACATCTTGTAGCTCAAGTGACAGCAGAGTTCTTTCTGGCAAATGGTGTAATTTCCTGTTTCTTTAGTAAGTTCAATGAAGGTAAATTCATCAAAATAGATACTTCCATGGAACTTTGGCTGATCAGAAATGAATGGCTTGGCACTTTTGGCATAGGAACTCCAATCTACCACTGCAGGGTAGTCAGAAGAAAGTCGTGGCCGTGTCTTCAGTTCTGAGAGCAATAGTTGGCCACTTTTTGTTTCCATGTCATAGTGATAAACTTTAACTGCCTCTGGTGCATAGATTCCACTCCCTTTGGATAGCAAAACATATATTTATTAAAAAAAAATTTGGTTTTATCCTTGGGATTTATTTATTTTTTAAATTGCCACAAATCCAAAATGCTATCTCTCAATTAAACTTAAGGAATAAAATCTCTAATTATTGTATCATTTAACATTCTTCATGGAAAGAACACTGGTCTTATAGTGAAAAGAGTTTCTGTCTTGGTACTGTCACCAAGTGTGTAGCCATTGGCAAATATCTTAACATGAGTATGTGTTTCTTCCTCTGTAAAAGGAGGATACTATTTCTACTAATGATATTACCACTACTGCTACTAGTAATAATGATAGCTAATATTTGTCTAGTTCTTTAAAGTTAGCAAAGTGCTCTAATTACACGCTCTCATTTGAGATTCAAGGGTTACAAAAACTCATGAAGAATCTGTGACATATTTGTTGATTTCTCTTTATGACAATTTTCTGCCAAAGCACATCACAACTTGTGACTGAATAAAGAATTCCTAGGAAATGTTTTTAAAGCACATAAATATTAAATGACATGTCAAGAATCACCTAGCAGGTTGTATGGAAAGTGCTTTGTACATTTTAGATCACTAGAAATGTGAGGTATTAGAAACAACAACAACAATAAAAATGGGTCACAATAGGGACTTGAAGAAAATTCTTGTTTATAATAATCATTTTATGTTATGTCTGTTATCCAAGAAACAATCTGGCTAAATAAATCTGGCTCGACAGCACAAATTTAGCACAGGCATTATTCTCCTCATTTTAAAGATAAGTAAACTAAGACTTACTAGGTTACCTCCCAAAGTTTATACAATTACTTAGTGGTAGAAGCAGGATTGATTCATACCCAGAACCTTCTCTATCTAAATGTATTGAGTCCATTGTATAGTACTAGACAAATATTATTCATTATTTTGATAATTTACTAGTTATTAAAATTATAACTTAGTTTAATAAAAAAGTTAAAGCAAGAGGCTTGAAAATAATTTAGCTTGAAAATAATATTAGTTATCTTATGTCCTTGAACAATTGTTTAATTTCTATGTGCTTAAATTTCCTTATTTGATGGAGGATTCCTAAGCATAAATTGTTTTAAAGCATAAATGCTGTCATCAGCAGAGTTAAGAAGTCTAAAAAGCTTATGATTGAGTATTAAGGAAAGAATTAAAGGTCTAAAATTACCTGTCATGTGCATCCTGGTGTTGTGAGTGTTCGCTGAAAGGAGATTGACTCTCATGGCCCTGGCCCAGGCTGAATGGAATGGAACAGCAGACAAGAGGGGCAGAGTATTGTACCAGGCTGTGGGGTACAGTATGCTGTCGACTTGGAATTTATCCACCACAGCTGCAGCAGGTTCATAAGAAAATATGTCAAAGCAAGTGAAAATGCCAAACTTTCCAAAGGGTGTATCAAAGGTCACATATGGTGAATCTTTAGGGAAGTTGAACTGAACTTCAGTTGCAAAAAGATTGTACTATTAATGAAGAGAGAAAACACAATTAGAAGTAATCCACCAAAAGTTTATGTATTTAATATCTCACGAATGTTTCCTTCATGCATAAGTCAAGATAATGATATAAATCAATCTGGAGTACAAAATTGAGAGCTGATGTTACATGGTATGTGAATGTCTGTGAATTTCAGCAATTCTACCTATATAATATCTTTTGCATAAGTCTCCTTCTCTCCATTCCTACTGCCACCCCATGATGAAGACCCTCATCACTTTGTACCTAGATTATTGCAATAGCCTTCTGGTTGTTTTCCTTGCCTCCACTATCTCCTTATTTCAATCTGCTCTCTCCTTAGCTGCGGAAGTAAGTAGAAGCCTGACCATGTCATTCCTCTTCAAAGTTGTACATATTCAAATATTGAATTTCATTACTTTTTAGTCCATTAACCAAGACTAGGTGGCCAGATTTTGGGCCCAGTATACTAAAGTTTAGAGAGTGCTGACAGTACTTACACTCTTTCAGAAGCATAGAAATCACTGAGTTTAATACAAAATTAGCAAGAATAATTATTTAAAATAGAAAGTAATCAGATTGCATGGCTTCTCTATCAGGGAAATTTCTCCCTTTCACCCAACATCAAAAAGTAGAATGGTCTTGTTTCATCTTGGGACTTTTGTCTCTTAATCCCCAAAAATATCGTGTTCAAAATTGATTTGACAATGTTTCCATGCTGCTTATCCCAGGTATATATTTTATGGACTTTGCCTTAGGTTGATTTTAGGAAGCTTGTTCCTGGCATGGAAAATGCTAGTTAGAAATTTGTTAAGTTGACTGGCTCCTTTTATATCTTATCAGTATAAAGCAATGGCTACTCTATGAAGCATAAAGATAGGATTAATGCTGCTGCTTTGCTATGTTTATACAAATCAGAAAGCCAACACAAATAGTAAATCTTATTAGTTTCAGTCAATAGGCCCTTCTTTTAATCAACAACTGACTTTTTTTTTGGTTGAATAATGAGTCATTATCTGGTTTTCACTTTGATGTTATCTTAAAGTTGTTGGCTGGAGTTAGCCTGTGGAATAAATGTTTGCCAATGCTCTACTCCTGGCAATAGCTTGACAAAAAGGAAAGGGAAAAAAAAGTGAATTGAATGGCTGGACAATCAGCCAAAGGTTATGCTGAGGAGTATAGTGGCTCCACTTCCTTCCCACCAGGTACAAAAAGCCTCAGAATCCTATTGTTAAGTCCAATTTAAAGGTCCTTTCTTATTGATGCTCAGAGCTTTTACATGATGCTCTGGGGAGTTCACTATCTTTTTAAAATAAATTTTATTTTCATCAATAGTCAATAATCAATTTATTTTAATCAATTTAATTTTAATCAATAATCAATTAATCAAAGGAATTTAATCAATAAGAAACATACATTAATTATTTTGTTGTACAAAATCGCTTCTCACCTTATGGTAGCGGGCCACCAGTTTCCCATCTGAATCAAACACCACATTAGTGTTGTATTGGTACCGACCATCTGGTGGGCATGTGGGGTCATTAGCACCACATTCTTTCTTGTCTCCAATATTTGCCACCACGTAGATAGAATTCTCTCTGGCCAAGCAGCTAAGTCTTTTTTGCACTGGAGTACGGCCAAATCTAGTTCAAGTTTTAATTCAACAGGAGCTTCTTTAGATAGTTGATTTGTTAATCTTATATATAAAGTATTTTATTTTAAAAGCCTAAGTATCACCAAAATTAATGGAGAATGTGAGGGAAAATAAGTCACTTAAACTCTCAGTGCCTTCTAGCTCTGAATTTATTATACTATGAACACACAAAATGGCTCTTATTGACATATACCTTCCCATTAATTATTGTCTATTTTGATAATCCAAGGGTGATAGATTGGAGTGAAACCAGGTAGGATTGAAATGAAATTTGAGTTGTTTTTTTAGGTGAAAAGCCAAACAGTATATTCTTTTCCTATAAACCAAGCAAGCAACCTAGGATTTCAATTAAAAGTATATTTTTATGACCAAATAATTTGTCCCAAACCTGTAAATCAAATATGCATAATGTATTGTAGATTTTAAGATCAGGAAAACAGAAAGGACAAGGTTCAACATAAACTATTATTACAACTGAAGCATGTCACTACTGGTGAGAACAGTGGATTGGAAGCCCAGAGACTTGAATACCAGTCCTGGCTTTATCACAGATTAGATGAATTATGTTGGTCCAGTCAAATGTTTTTGCCATGGCCCATATTGTGCTGGTCTAAGAATTTCACCTCTAGCAAAAATAGTATGAGTGCCCCAGACCATACCTCTTAAATATGACTCCAATTCTTTTGAAAATCAATAAGCTATTATTATAGATTGATGAATTTGAGAGAATAAGAAGACCTTAGAAACCACATGATCCAACCTCTTGAACAATGATCTCTTCTATAATATAACTAATAATTGGTCATCCAATTGAATATTTCCTTTGAGGTATAACCTTCTTCCCCTTGAAGCACCCCACTTCATTTTTCAATAGCTTTAATTGTTTGGAGGGACAGCTAGATGGCACAGTGGATAAAGTGCCAGACTTGGAATCAGGAAGACTCATTTTCCTGAGTTCAAATCTGGTCTTAGACACTTACTTGCTGTGTGACCCTAGGCAAGTCACTTAACCCTATTTGCTTATAGCAAATCATTTCAGTATCTTTGCCAAGAAAAATCCTAAATAAGGTCATGAAGAGCCTATATGAATAAAAAAATGATACAATGATTGTGTAGAAGTTTTTTTTTTATTTCTAGCCTAAATCTACCCTTTTGCAACTTCCACCTGTTGCTCCTAATTCTGTCCTTTTCTTCAAATCCAATTTAATAACTCTTTTCTATGTGACAGACTTTCAGAAATTTAAAGGCACCTAATTATTATGTGCCCCTTAAGTCTTTTCTTCTCCCTAGTCCTGTATCCCTCTCTTATTGTAGCATGAAGTTTTTTTACATAGTTCATTACAATGTGGATTAATATAAAGCTTATAAGTCACTAAAATTCCCAGATCTTATTTCAACAAAACTTGTCTCAATGTTATGCCATTTCATACTTGTTTGGTTGATTTTTTTAAATCAGTGCAAAACTTTATACTACTCTTTGCTAAACTCCATATTATCATGTTCATTGATGTTTAAATCCATGGTAAAAATCATTTAAAAAGTTAATATTACTAGATTCATCCCAGTGCCAAAATCTTTTTGTATCCTGACCATATGATTGCTATATTTCCCAGATTTATACCAATCTAGATGGTAATCACTCCATCTTTATCTAAATCAACAATAAAATGATTAAACAGAACATGGTTAAGCCCATGTCCTGGATTTACTACTTTGGTACTTTCTGATTTCTCCATTATACTCCTATGTCTCATATCTTTTCTTCTTCCCAATCTCTTTTCAGTTTCCTTCTGTATGCTGTCTTCCCCCATTAGATGCCACCTTGAAGGCAGGAACTATCTTTCTTCTTTTCATATTTGTATCCCCAGCCCTAGGCATAGTAGGAACTTAATAAATGTTCATCAATTATTGACTACCAACACGTCCCTGAGAAATATCATGAGAACTCTTTTTCAAGCTGACATGAAGCCATTAATGACTACTCTTTGAGTTCAGTCATTCGACCAGCTCCAAATCCACCTATCCATCCTTCCACAAGAATTACTTTGGCAAATGCTTTGCAAAAGCCACTGTAAACTATATTCACAATACTCTCCTGATCTGCCAGCCTAGTATCAAATTAACTCTGGCATAATTCTTGCTCTTGATGAAGCTTTTTGTGAATACTGTTCCTTTTCTGGATCATCAGCTCATAACAGATAGAGAAGTGGAAGAGAAGTTAGAAACTTTCCTAAGATTTACTCCTTCACTTTATAGATGAGAATCTGAAGCCCAAATAAGGTAAGGGACTTTCCCATAGTCTTATAGTTAGGAAATATCTGAGGCAGGATTTGAAAGCAGATTTTTTTGCCTCAACTCTGTACAATGGTCCATGTTGTGTGAATGATGGTAGATGTTGTATATGTGTTATAGAAGGGAGTCTTTTTCAAGTATGTAGTGGACTAGATAATTGCTGATGTCCTTCTAACTCTGAAATTCTGCCTTGCCCTTCTTGAACCCTTTGGTCTTCTATTTCAGAGATATTGGTAAATTTAGAATTAGAAGAAGCCTTCAAACCTAAACTAATTCATTTTTCATTAGGTCTTCAATTTTCTCATCTATAAGATGGGGACAATAATTCTTACATTGCTTACTTCTCAGGTTTCTTATAAGGATGTAATAAAATAGCACAAATAAATGCTTTGTAACTCTAACAATTTATATAATTATCGGTTATTATTTTCAGCATTCAGTTATATCAGTCATATCAGCTTTCGGGATTATCAACTCAGGGAAATAAGAAAAATTCAGGAGCATAAGTCCTGAATCATAGCCAAAGTATACAGTGAATGCCCTCTGCACTGGGAAAAGTTCCAACAATCAGCTGAGTACTATCATTGTAACATGGTCCATGATAACAAAATATTTGCAAAATCCAGTAAATTTTGTTCAGAGACCAAAAGAGAGTCTTAGGGTTATGCAACTCTCACTGAATCTCTCTTGGGTTACTAGTTCTAGACTTTGATTTCCAGGAGATGGTGAGTACCAAGTAACCAATTTCAACATATAAATTTGCATGAAAGGTGTTTCTGAGAAGGGGCATCCAAATTGAATCCTGCAAAATAAGCCACATTTTAAATGCACTAAGGAAGCTTGCTAATCAAAGGAGTAGAAGATTCTATCCAAGGGTTGATCAGTTTGGTAATATCTTGAATCTGGCTGTTAAGGTCTATATTTTTTGGAAAATGCTGGGAGAAAGAAGTTACTCCATCTTGTGTTACATAGGGAGCTCCATATCCTGGTACATAGATATTACAGATTTACATGTTTTAAAATTAATTTTTGTGGGGAGTTGGGACTATCAGTTTATTACCGCAGCAAACCAACAACAAGTGTGGGATCCATTGGTATAAATCTCATGGGTAACTCAAAGTTTAAGAGTTGCCTGGGTATTGTTGGATGAGAGGGAGGAATGTTAAGTAAGTGGTCCATGGTTATTCTGCTAATATGTGTCACATCAGGAAAACTAATCTTCCTGATCCAATTGAGATATTTCTATCCATTATACCATACTCCCTTGTTATCATTTATAATTTATTGTAATGCCAATATTATACAGTGGCACTGGACCTGTGATTATGGAACAACTAAAGGGAAACTCCCTCACTAATACAGATTGGCATCTGTTTTGCAACATACAGTCTTAGTTGCCTGAGGCATTGAGAAGTTCAATGACTAGATCAAGAGTTACATAGCCAGTAGGTATCAGAGACAAAATTTGAACTCATCTTCCCGTATATTTAGAGTTAATAAAGTTACTATACATTTTACAGAGCCGTATCTTCTCTGTGCAGACAGGAACAATAATTAAAATACCTGTGGGCTTCAGTACATGGAATCCAGTTTTCTTGAGGGTCTGGGATATCTTCTAAGTAGGGGTAAATGGTTTCCCTTGTGAAATCCCAGCCATAAACTCCATCTTCAGGAGTCACAATAATGTCTGCACCCTGCTCAAAACAATGAAATTATAGAATGTTAGATCCAGAAGGGTGCTTACAGGTATAGTTCCTAACCTTATACAATATCTTACATAATTTACGAAGATAATATCAAAATGGATATATGATCTAGGCATAAAGGGAGATATAAGCAAATTAGAATAGAGAACATATTACCTATTAGTTTTACAAATAGGAGAAGAATTTATGAATAAGCAAGAGTAAAAGAACATTGTGAGATGTAAAATAGTTTTGAATACATTAAAGTGAAAAGTTTTTAAAATAATATTTTGATTTTCCCCTATTACATGTAAAATAAAAGGGTTTATAAGAATAAAATTAGTGTAGCTAAAATTAGAAGGAAAGAAATTAGTTGGAAAAAGATTTTATAGACAGTTTCTCCAATAAGAATTTCATATCTAAAATATAAAGAGAACTTTGTCAAATATATTCAAATATGAGTCATTTCCCAATTGATAAATGGTCGAAAGACCAATAAAAACCCAAGTAAACTAAAGTGAAATATAGCAAGCTTTGATTTATATTCTAGGTCCAATAGTTCTTTCTCTGGAGGTGGATAGCATTTTTTGTTATAACTTCTTCAGAACTGTTCAGGACGATTGTATTGCTGAGAGTAGCAAAGTCTTTTACAATTGACCATTGTTCAATATTGCTGTTACTGTGTAGGACAGTCTTCTGGTTCTGCTTATTTCACTCTGCATCAGTTCATGTACGTCTTTCCAGCTCTTTCTGAAATCATCCTGCTCATCATTTCTTAAAGCATAGTAGTATTCCAACACCATCATATACCACAATTTATTCAATCATTCACCAATTGATGGACATCTTAATTTCCATTTGTTTGTCCCCACAAAAAGTACTGCTTTCAATACTTTTATACAAGTAGGTCCTTTCCTCTCCCCTCCCCTTTCTTATCTCTTTAGGATATGGAACTAGTAGTGGTATTACTGAATCAAATAATATACACAGTTTTATAGCCCTTTGGGCATAATTAGCAATAGAAATATTGTTTGAAGAATGACATATTTGTCTCCAGAGAAAGAACTGATAAATATAAATAAGACATAGTTTTATATGTACATATATGTCTCCTTGTCAAATGACAGAAATTAACTACATATTTTAATTTAACAAAACATTTTTTTTTAAAATTCAACTAGTACCTTCTGTCTTAGAACCAATACTGTGTATTGGTTCTAAGATAGAAGAGTGATAATAACTAGGCAGTGGGGGAGAAGTGAATTGCTCAGGGTCACACAGGTAGGAAGTATCTGAGGCCAAATTTTAATCGTGGACCTCCTGTCTCTAAGCCTGGCTCTCAATCTGCTGTCACCTAGCTGCCCCCAAATAAATAAAATTAAAAAAAAAAAAAAAAGAAAAGGCAGAGACCTAGAGTTAATGATTTACCTAAGGTCACACAGATGGTTGGAGCATTAGAGTCCTGTTCTCAAGAATTTCAGCTAACTTTTCATCTCTACAAAGAATCATGGGATCACTATAAGGAATTTTGGAGGTCATATGATCCTACCTTCTCAAAAAACAGAATAAGTTCAAGAATGTTAAGTGACTTTCCCATTGTCACACAAGTAGTAAGTGACAAAGTCAGGATTTGAATCCAAAACTTCTGGTTCTAAATCCAACATTCTTTCTATACCTACCACATCAAGTAAAAATCAGAGCAAGTTTCTTAATATGCTAAAAAAGACACAGGCCTTCAACTTCTTCTTTATACCCCACCACCCAGGGAGAAAACATACCTGCTTAGCCGCCAATTTGATTGCCTTCTCCAAAACATCTAAGTTCTTATTCATCAACATCAGGGCATCTTTCTGAGAAACAGGTATTTCTGTCCTATTTGGCAATATAACAGCATGCTCATATACAGCAGCCTTAAATGTGTCTGAGGCACCGCCATCGAGGATACAGATCGCCAAAACTATCACACAAGTGGGAAACCAGGCAGTAGCCATGGCTGGAGTTCAGCGTCTCTGAGATCCATGAGACCATGGATTCCAGAGTATTTATACATGAGGAAATAGCTACATAATGTGTTACCGTCAGCTACTGGAAATGTCAGTGAGAAATGTCATTAAGCAATCTGACATTGAGAAAGAAGGTTGTGTAACCAGCCAAAAGGGATGGGAAGAATTGGGGGAATAAGCATGATGTTGTTTTTTGATATTTTTGCAAGTCCAAATCAGAGCTATTGACATGGAAGTAATGAAGCCAACAACATTAGGAATTTTATTAACAGCTCTTAATAGAAAAGTCTTTTTCTAGTAGATTATTATTTACCTACACTCCCTCCTCCCCCATTCTCCCTGTTGCTAATGGTCTCCTTTTTAAGATCACCTCATATTTATCTTGTATATATTAGTTATATACTTATGTAATAAGGGACTGGTCATTAAAAATTTGCTCAGAGTACCATTGAGACAATTTCCCACATAGATGAGGCTAGAGAGTCCACATCCAGGAGAATTATGATGAAGTGTGATGGAAATGACTTGGAAAGATGGTGAAATTTATGTAGACAATATGTAACTGATTCTGGTCTGCTAATCTCAAAGTAATTGTATTGGATTGGCTGGGGCTCTTTAGATGGGACTAGAGGCATTATTGACCAATTCTCTATTTCTTAGAGAAATTTCCCCTCTCTTTCTTTGACTTTAGTTGACTCCCGCCTGCTTATGATGTTCTGGTGAAAGATGAGAAACAATACTGTAAGGGAAGAGGGAGAGCTAACGTTAGTATGTGCTTAGTGAACATCTCAATATTTCTTCTTTCATTTTAGGTAAAGAAATCAGGAGAGCAAATCATCAGAGGTCAAGGAGGTCTAGTAGTCAAATCCATAATGGGTTTTATAGCCAGTCTAGCCAGCATCAGTGCCCAAAGAACCAACCATCCACATTCCTCACAATGGTAGCTGAGAAAGAACTTATCTAGTAGCAACGTTAACTCAGGATATGAACTTACTGGGACCAATGTTATCTAGAAACTGCATTAAATCTGAGCCTACTCTCCCTAGTAACTGATGTGGGATAGTGGAAAGTGTGCCTCCAATGTGCTGGAAGAAATGAAGACTTTTATTTTTAGGATATAATTGAAGTATGCTCCTTCCTCAATGAGTTCAGTGCCTGGTTCACAACCTCCCTCTCTTCTCCAACTACTGCATCCTGAGGGACATCAACATACATACTGATGCTCCTTCAAGCACTTAAACCATGGAGTTCTTCAACCAACTCACCTCCTAAGGACCTTCTCCTCCACTCCACCTCAGTCGCACAAGATGGTCATACTCTTGATCTTTCCATCATCAATAAATGCCCACATGTTTAAGAATTCTGAAATCCCCTTATCTGACCATACTATATTGGCTTTCTACCCCTCCCTCTATCTTCCCATACCAAACTTTACTCTTCATATATATCATGACTTTTAATCTCTTGATTCCTCCATTTTCTTAGAACATTATCCCTGTATTTGCCAATCTCTCCTCTTCTTGATGAAACAGTTCGACTCTCCACTTCCCACTTCTCTTGAGATTCTGGCTCCCTTATCATATTGCTGATTGTATCCTGACAAGCCTCAGCCTTGGATCCTCCTACCATCCCTAGTGTTTGCTACTATATGCATGTTGCTAAAAGAAAATGAAGAAAACTACCCAACTGTCCTGTATCCACTACAAAATTATGTTATAAAACCTCAACTTGGTCTTCACTGCTACCAGACAATCCTATTATACTCTCTAATTCACCCCTTTCTCTCTTCTGATAATGTAACTACCCTGGTGCAAGCTCTCATCTCCTCACACCTAGACTATTATAGTAGCCTGCTGGTTGGTCTGCCTGTTTCAAGCTCCTCCTCACTCCAGTCCATTCTTATTCAACTGCCCAAGTGATTTTCCTGAAATTCAGGTTCAACTGTGTCATCCCCTGCACATGACATGAACTGTTTCTGAGAGCAAGATAATCTGCTGGCCTAAAGCATCCAGCCAGTTAAATCTTTTTAATTAAAGAAGAATTTCTGATCAAAGCCAAGAGGAAATAAGTTGGAATTTCCCTGGTTTTTTTTTCCTGGTTCCACCCTTATGAAAAATTGTTGCCAACTAAATTTGTTTACCTAACTGGTATGGGCTAAACCTAATTCTCCAGATGTTAAGTATAGTTGGAAATATTTTCACCTCATGTATATAACAAATAGATATTTGGCTTAAAAGGCCTAAACATAGCTGAAACAGATCAGGAATGTCAGAGTTTTATCTTAGGATGTGAAAATTTAGAGGGTGTCCTTCAGCAACACTGAGAAAACTAAACTTAGCACCAAATCGTTAAGTATAATTACTTTGAATAGGAAGCTATAGCAGCTGCTTCCCCATGTGACTGCCTCAGGTGCCAAGATTTTTTTGTTATAGCTGCAGGCCTAAAGCAAGACATCTAGAATGTGATGCCAAACCAGTACACATTGCATCATTATGGAGTTTGGCTTCTTGGCTCTGTAGCCTGGCATCATGCATTTGTCTCATTGTTGTTCAATAGATAGATAGATAGATAGATAGATAGATAGATAGATAGACAGAGATGGATAGATAGCTAGACAGACAGATAGACAGACGATAGACATATAGATAGACAAAAAGACAGACAGGCAGATAGACAGAAGATAGATATACAGATAGACAGATAGATAGCTAGAGATAGATAGCAAGACAGACAAACAGACAGATAGAGAGAGAGAGAAGGATAGATTAGATAGATAGATAGATAGATAGATAGATAGATAGATAGATAG
>NC_058133.1:390020715-390042903 GCF_016433145.1 Gracilinanus agilis
TATATATATATATATATATATGATTGACCAAAGGACATTTGCTTAACTGTTGTATAGGAAAGATATTCAGCAAAGACACTTTCAAGCATTTAGTTTGGATAAATGCAGTCCTGACCTGTCTCCATATGAAAACACTAGCAGTTCAGGATGTGGCAAATTTAGTTCATCCTGAGACAATCACCAAGTCTGAAGGGCACCAGCTCCACATAGAAGAGCTTTTATATATAATATAATAATTATTATATTATTTTAATTATTATATTGATTATATTACATTAATTATTGATTAGATGTACATTTAATATATTTATATATAATATATACTTTTTAATATAGCCAGTAGCCGAGTCAAAAGTGGCACAGCTTGAGATTTAGCCCCTAGGTGAATCAAGTCCTAGTGGTCTACCCTGTATAAGGAGAGGAATTCTTGAAAGTTGTGATTCTATCACATGATACCCTTGATGTCAAGGTCTAAAGGATCCTCTAGGGGACCTTTTGCCATTTAATAGTATTAGGACTTTTGCTGAACAATTCTAATCGTACTAGTTTGAGGAGTCTGATGTAGGCAGGAATTAAAATGAAAAAGAGAGGCTTTGAGAGACAAAAAAAAAAAAATTAGGAAGAGAACCAGGACCAGAAGATGTTGGGTTTTCTTCCTTTGGAAGGACTTAGTGCCAGATCTTAATAATCTAGTCCACATTATATGTATATTTAGCAATGAGTCTCCTCACATATGGTTATTTAAATTAATGTTTTAATGAAAAAAATTGATTTTTTTCTCCTTCCCAAAACTCTCAATATTAAAGAAAAAAAAGGAAAATAAAACCCTTATTACAAATATGCACAAAGGAAAAAAAAACATTCCTACATTGACTATGTCCAAAAAAATATGTCTTATTCTTCACCCAGAGTCATTTACCAGCTCTCTATTAGGACATCAGTACCATACTTGCTCAAGTAAGGAAGTGACTGACAATTAGCAAGAGCAGCACCACAAACACCAGAGCCACAGAAGAGATGAGGACACCTTTGGCACAGTCAAAGTATAAGACAATGACACTGAATAAGAGAAGCACCGGGATACCAGGTCCTACCACTGATGAGGATATTCACAACATCTGTTGGTAAAGTGGCTAAGAGGTCAGAAGGCTATTCCATTTAGCCAATCCCAGGACCCAGGTGGACAGTGAAACTTTCCTGTACCATCGCTAACTCAAGTATTCCCTGACTCACCTACCAAAATCTTCCCCTGCCAAGAAACCATGGCAGGGACATAATGCCAAATCTTGACTCCCCCTTAGAGAACTCTGGGGAGGTACTGCCTCTTTCTCCTTTGGGGCACAGTAAAGACTGCTTCACCTTTATCCAGGGGTTCAGGATTACTATGAAGTCAGCTAGGGGATTCTCATTCTTCTAAGGAAATGGTTGCCTCATCTTTAATTAGATGGATGATATGATCTCCCATCCAATGCAATATGGCACCAGAGTTCTCATATCCACATTGGTCTTAGGCTTGCTTCCCAACTTCTACTGTTATTATAAAGATTCCAACCTATGTGTTTCATTTAGCAGAGAGAGTATGATGTGTCTGATGGGTATGGACCTGATCGACAAACAGCTGTATGCAGTTCAGTTCTCTATCCAATTGTGGTTTTTGTCCAATTTTCTGTCTTGTGAAAAATTATTTGATGATGGGAGCTATGGGAAAACTTTATTCCATTGTTTGAACTTACCCCTGCATGGCTGAGAAGTTAAACCACCCTTACCTACAGTTTAGAGATCCTTTGTAAATCATTTAACTATTAACAAAATGATTTACTTAGTCATAGCAGGAGAGGAATTTATTTTTAAATTTTTAAAATTTTATTTAATTGATCAAGAAATTTTTCCATGGTTACATGATTCATATTCTTTATCTCCCCTACTTCCACCCCCTCCCATAGCCAATGCACAATTCACCTGGGTTTTACATGTGTCATTGATCAAGACCTATTTTCACATTATTGATATTTGCACTAGGGTGATCATTTAGAGTCAATATCCCCAATCATATCCCCATCGACTTGTGTGATCAAGCAATTGTTTTTCTTCTGTATTTCTACTCCCACAGTTCTTTCTCTGGATGTGGCTAGCATTCTTTCTCATAAGTCCAGAAGGAGAGGAATTAAGGATCCTTTCCCTACCTCAGTTGAGGATCTTAATCTTTTACTGAAGAAAATGTCATTCGGTCATGTCTGACTCTTTGTGACCCCATTTCTTGGTAGAGTTATTGAAATACTTTACCATTTCCTCCTCTGATTCATTTTACAGATAAGGGAATTGAGGCTAGCAAGGTTAAGTGACTTGCCTAAGGTCACAGAGTAAATGTCTGAGGCCACATTTGAGTTCAGGAAGATGAGACTCCCTGACTCCATGTCTAGCACTCTATCCTCCGTGCCATCTAGCTTCCCCCTGTTATTGCTGCCCCATATTACTGTTACTCTCGGGGATTAATAGTATCAGTCTGGAGAGGGATTAGTTGATTCCTCATTCCAATCTGCCCCCTGCAATAACTATTGGATTTCTGAAGCATCACTGAAAAGTGTGAGAACTATGACACTCAAAAATAGTTATCCTGGGGGCAGCTGGGTAGCTCAGTGGATTGAGAGCCAGGCCTAGAGACAGGAGGTCCTAGGTTCAAATCCAGCCTCAGACACTTCCCAGCTGTGTGACCCTGGGCAAGTCACTTGACCCCCATTGCCTACCCTTGCCAATCTTCCACCTATAAGTCAATACACAGAAGTTAAGGGTTTAAAATAAAAAAAAAAATAAAAAAAATAGTTATCCTATTATACTTGGGACAACTAAAACAGAGAGAAAGACTCATTATTTCATGAGCTTAAGATACTTGAAATCGGTCTCACTAGCTCCTCACTTTCACTCACCATTTATATCAACTTACCTGCCACATTTCATCTTTTTGTCTCCACCAATATCTCTCCCAGGGGTCCCCTTTCCATTCACGCTGCCATGACCTTTGTCACCTGTTAACTAGACTTCCTATTAGATCCTTTTGCCTTGAGTTTCTCCCCACCCTAATCCATCTTTCACTTAACTGCCAAAGTGATTTACCTACAATACAGGTCTGATCAGGTCATCATCCTCAATAGGGACCCAGACAAATACATATAGCCATAGACAGACAGACAGACAGATAGATAGATAGATGGAAGGAAAGATGACGAATGGATGGACAGATGGACAAATGGATAGATAGATAGATAGGTAGATAGATGATAGACGGATGGACAGACAGATAGTTAGATGATAGCTAGATAGATAGACATAGATAGACAGATATATAGATGGATGGACAGACACAGAGCTAGACTTACATATGGACATATATGTGAGTATATATATAATATATATAATACATACATATAATTAACAATTGGATTTTAAATATTTTATAGATCATAGTCCCATGTGAGACATACTGATTTGGAATAATTAATTATTAACATTCACTTTTTCATAAATGTTATAATTAAAAAACACTGAACTCTACAAAACTGAAATGATTGTTAAACTTCTATACTATCATGGTCAATATTGAATACTCACCTTATAATTCCATGCAGCATTTATAACCTCTGATAGTTAGAAGAGTGAATCCATCCTCTTATCTTCCCAGCTGTTGCAAACTAGTTATCAGATATTCCAGGAAAATGTTTTAAACCAAACTGGCTTTAAAACTAAACTAAATGTTTAAAACTAAAATCACTCCTTTGCTGCCCTCAACAGGCCACAAATATCCATAGCTTCGTTTTCAGAAAGTGCCTTCCATTGCTGATACCCAAGTTAGAATACACTGAACAGAATAGCTGGCTATTGCTCCCTAATAATACACATTCCAAGAAAATGTTGGCCTTTTTGCAACATCATGTGTCAAAGAATAACACACAGTGAATACAAACTTTTTCATTCTTCAGAACTCTATTTTTGCAATGTGTATGTGTGTGTGCTTGTGTAACATCCTTTGTATATAAAATACATCAAAATTATAATTTAAGAAAATTAAATCAATTGGATTTTATATTTCAATTGTTAATGCAAACTTATAACAGTATTTTTATATTAAAATTTGCACTCTGCCTTTTTTGCACTATTGTTTTTGACAGTTTAAACAAGAGTACAAAATTAAAATATTCTAGTCTGTACAGAAACTATTCAGCCTATTACAAAAGTTTACATAACCAAAGACACCATTCTATACCATATGATTGATATGGGGGCACAGGATCCCCTGGACACCCCAAGTCTCTAGAGGAATCTCAGGGCAAAGAATACATGAGGAATTTCCCCATCTTGCATCCCTGCCATTCTGGCTGAAGAAAGTAGGCTCTAGTGCAACCAAAATGATGGCTGAATAAACAAAGGATTATCTAACTCTTATTTTAGATGCATTTGCACTAGTTTTATGATAGGGGTCTTAGCACAGAGGGATACTTTTTGTTTGCACCTCAAACATCACCAAGTTCCTCAAGATGGGCAGCTCACACACTTTTATGATCAGGATGTCATAAATGATGTATAGCTGTGCTTCCGCTCCAGACTCCAAGGCACCCCACAATGCCACCTAACAACCCTTGTTTGTCCCCTTCCCTAACTTTCTTCCCTAGTCAAATAGATCCTTTTCCTTTAAGGAATAAAAATCCTGAACCCCTTCTGCTAATTCCAGGAACAGAACCTGCTTGGCTGGCAATTTCATTGCTTTCTCCAAAACATCTAAGTTCTTGTTCATCAACCTGAGAAACTTCCTGGGAAACAGGTGTGTGTGTCCTATTTGGCAGTATGACAGCACTCATGTACGTTGGCTATGAATGTGGCTAAGGAACCAACAGGGAGGCACGGGCTGCCAAAGCTGTCCCACAGATGGAAAACCAGGAGGTGGCCGTGGCTGGAGTCTCTGGAAACGAAGACCAAGATTCCTGGCACATTTATAGATCGGGGACAGCTCTGGATTATGTCACTATTGGCTACTGGCTGATTATAAATCTTATGAACACATCCCATGAGATGACACTAAGGAAAATCAAACAATGCATCTTTAAGAGTCAAGTACAAGAAGAATGAAATCACTCCATTCCCAGCAGCACTTGGGAGCTTTTTCAAAACAAAACTCAGATTCCAAAAAAAGGATCATTCATTTATTTAAGAACCTTTGACGAGATACCTCCTGGGTTGAAGGCACTGTGTTAGATGGGGAAAAAATAGATGCCAGAAAAAAGAAAGGAAATCAATTAGTCATTGGAAAATGAATTCTTTTTTGTTTTCTTCAGAAAAGGGCTTTGTTAGTAAATTATTATAACCTATTAAAATGAATAAATAGAGGGTTTTTTTCCAATGAAAAGGAAGCTAGAAGTATCAGATCTCAAAATGTATTTCAAAGCAATAATCATCAAAACAATCTGGTATTAGCTAAGAAAGAGTGATGGATCAGTGGAATAGATTAGGTACCCAAAACAGTAATAAATGACCACAGTAATTTAGTTTTAGTTTAGTTTTGTTTTAAAACCTTTACCTTCTGCCTTAGAACAAATAGGCAGAGGGGGCAGCTCAGTGGATTGAGAGCCAGGCCTAGAGACGGGAGGTCCTAGGTTCAAATCTGGCCTCAGCCATTTCCCAGCTGTGTGACCCTGGGCAAGTCACTTGACCCCCATTGCCCACCCTTACCACTCTTCCACCAAAGAGCCAATACACAGAAGTTAAGGGTTAAAAATAAAATAAAGAAAAAAGAAAAGAACAAATAGGCAGAAGAGTGGTAAAGCCTGGGCAATGGGGGTTAAGTGACTTGCCCAGGGTCACACAGCTAGGAAGTGTCTGAGGTCAAATTTGAACCTAAAACCTCTCATCTCTAGGCTTGGCTCTCAATCCACTGAGCTACCAGCTGCCCCCAGTAATTTAGTTTTTGATAAACCAAAAGATACAACCTTTTGGGACAAGAATTCACTGTGACAAAAACTGTTGAGAAAACTAGAAAATGGTATAGCAGAGACTAGAAATAGATCAATATCTCACATTATATTCCAAGGTGAGGTCAACATGGGTACATGGTCTAAACTTAAAGGGTTATGTATGCTATGACAAACGAAAGAGCATAAAATAATCTTCCCACTAGATATATGGATAAGAGAAGAATTTATGACCAAGCAAGAGATAGAGAGCATCATAAAATATAAAATGGGTAACTTTGATGATATTAAATTTAAAAGTTTTTGTGCAGACAAAAAAATGCAACCAAGATTAGAAAGAAGGAGAAATGTGAAGGTATGTATTGCAAGAAAGTACAAGTATAACTTATATCAGACTATAATATCAGGGTAGGGCAGTAGGGAGGGAGGGAATGAAAAAACCTGAATCTTAAAATGTCAGAAAACAATTGTCAAAAATTATTTCTACATGTAATTGAAAAAATTAATTTTTAAAAAAGAAGGAAATCAGTAATCTGGGAAAAATTTTTGTAGCAAGTATCTGATAAAGGACTAACTTCTCAGACATATAGAGAATGAAGTTAAATTTATAAAAATAAAAGTAGTTCTCTACTGATAAATGGTCAAAGATATGAAATAAGAAGTTTTCAGATGAAATCAAAGCCATCTATAATCACGTGAAAAAATTCTCTAAATCATTCTTGATTAAAGAAATGCAAATTAAAACAACTCTGAGGCACCACCTTACACCTATCAGATTGGCTAATATGACAGAAAAGGAAAACGATAAATGTTGGAGGGGATGTGGCAAAATTGAGACACTAATATATTATTGATGGACCTGATCCAACCATTCTGGACTGCAGTTTGGAACTGTGCTCAAAGGGCTCTAAAATTGTATATACCCTTTGATCCTTCAATACCATTACTCGGCCTATATCCCAAAGAGATTTTTTTTTAAAGGGAAAAGGACTTATTTGTCCAAAATATTTATTGCAGTTCTTTTTATAGTTATAAAGAATTAGAAATTAAGTGGGTGTCCATTAATTGGGGAATGATTGAACAAGATGTGGTATATAATAGTTATAGAATATTATTGTGCCATAAGAAATGTCAAGCAGGATAATTTCAGAAAAATTCGGACTTACATGAACTGATGTAAAATGAAGTGAGCAGAACCAAAAGAACATTGTACACAGTGACAGCAATATTTTTTGATGAACAATTGTGACTGCCGTAGTTATTCTCAGCAATGCAGTGATTCAAGACAATCCCAGAATCATGATGAAAAATGTCATCTTTCCTCCAAGAAAGAACTGGTTTAGTCAGAATGAAAACCAAAATCTACTATATTTCATATTCTTTCTTTTTTTTTTATTTGAGATCTTTTCCACAAAATGACTATTATGGAAAAATGTTTTATATGATTATATATGTAAAATTTATATGAGATTCCTTACTATATGAGGGAGTGGGAAGAGCAGAAAGGGAGGGTATTTGGAACTCAGAATTTTAAAAAATGAATGTTAAATCTCAACATCAAGAGTTAGAAAGAGAAATTCCACTTAAAATCACTCTAGATAATATAAAATATTTAGGAATCTATTTGCCAAGACAAAGACAGGAACTATATGAACACAACTACAAAACACTTTCCACACAATTAAAACTAGATCTAAACAATCAGAAAAACATTAATTGCTCATGGGTAAGATGAGCTAATATAATAAAAATGACAATTCTACTAAATTAATTTACTTATTCTGTGCCATATCTGTCAAACTACCAAAACACTTTTTTTTTTAATAGAACTAGAAATTATAACAAAGTTCATTTGGAAGAACAAAAGATCAAGAATATCAAGGGAAATAATGAAAAAAATGTGAAGGAAGGGGGTTTAGCAAATCAGATCTTACTATAAAATAACAGTCATCAAAACAATTTGGTACTGGCTAAGAGACAGAAGGGAGGATCAGTGGAATAGACTTGGGCTCAATGACCTCAGCAAGACAGTGTGCAATAAATCTAAAGATCCCAACTTTGGGGACAAAAACCTACTATTTGACAAAACTGCAGGAAAATTGGAAAACAGTATTGGAGAGATTAGGTTTAGATCAACATCTTATACCCTACACCAAGATAAATTCAGAATGGGTGAATGACTTAAATATAAGAAGGAAACTATAAGTAAATTAGGTGAAGACAGAATAGTTTTACCTGTCAGATCTATGGGAAAGGAAAGATTTTAAGAACAAACAAGAGAGAATATTACAAAATGTAAAATGAATAATTTTGATTACATTCAATTAAAAAGTTTTTTACAAACAAAACCAATACAACCAAAATTAGAAGGGAAGCAACATATTGGGAAAAAATCTTTATAACAAAAACCTCTGACAAAGGTCTAATCACTCAAATTTATAAGGTGCTAAATCAATTGCACAAAAAAAATCAAGCTATTCCCCAATTGATAAATGGTCAAGGGACATGAATAGGCAATTTTCAGATAAAGAAATCAAAACTATCAATAAGCACATGAAAAAGTATTCTAAATCTCTCATAATTAGAGAAATGCAAATCAAGACACCTTTGAGGTACCACCTCACACCTACAAATTGGCCAATATGATAGCAAAGGAAAGTAATAAATGTTGGAGGGGATGTGGCACAATTGGGACATTAAAGCACTGCTGGTGGAGTTGTGAATTGTTCCAACCATTCCTGAAGGCAATTTGGAACTATGTCCAAAGGGCTTTAAAAGACTGCCTGACCTTTGATCCAGCCATACCACTGCTAGGTTTATACCTCAAAGAGATAATAAGGAAAAAGATTTGTACAAAAATGTTTATAGTCGTGCTCTTTGTGGTAGCAAAAAAAATTGGAAAATGAGGGAATGCCCTTCGATTGGGGAATGGCTGAACAAATTGTGGTATCTGTTGGTGATGGAATACTACTGTGCTGAAAGGAATAATAAACTGGAGGAATTCCATGTGAACCGGAATGACCTCCAGGAATTGATGCAGAGTGAAAGGAGCAGAACCAGGAGAACATTATACACAGAGACTGATATGCTGTGGCACAATAGAATGTAATGGACTTCTGTACTAGCAGGAATGCAATGATCCAAGACAATTCTGAGGGACTTATGAGAAAGAATGCTATCCACATCCAGAGAAAGAACTGTGGGAGCAGAAACACAGAAGAAAAACAACTGCTTGATCACATGGGTCGATGGGCATATGATTAGGGATGTAGACTCTAAATGACCACCCTAGAACAAATATCAATAATATGGAAATAGGTCTTGATCAGACACATGTAAAACCCAGTGGAATTGCTTGTTGGCTATGGAGGGGGTTGGGAGGAGGGAAGGGAAAGAACATGATTCATATAACCATGGAAAAATATTCAAAAATAACTAAATAAATACACTTAAAAAAAAGAAAATCCCCCAAAAATGAATGTTAAAATTGTTTATATATGTAATAGGGGGGAAATAAAATATTATTTTTAAAAATAGGCCTTTTTCCACATTGAAAAATGACCAAATATAATAAATTTTTTTGTAGGGGAGCAGGAAAAGGGAAGCAAATTCCTATTAAAATTGACTTGGAAAAAATTTGTAAATGTATTTAAATGTAAACCTCCCAATTAAAATGCAATAATCACAGGGAGACCAAAAGACTGATATATTTCAGTTGCTGAAACTATCACCTGGACTCTTTTGGAGAAATGTGAAGAGCTCATTAACTGGTCTTGGAAACAGAAATAAGAATCCTGGCCCCAAAGAATACAGGTAAAACTATATTACTCAATCAGTCTCTTCTTTGCAGAGGAAAGTGGATCGTGGTTGTAGAATATGACATAAACCATATTTAGTTTATGTGTTGGCTAGTTTTGTGGAACTATTGTTTTAAAAATTCTTTGTTATAAGGAATGGCTGACTGGGTGACAGGTGAGGAATATATTGGGAAATGCAGAAATGCAGTGGATATGGAAACTAAGTATATCAACATAATTTGAAAAAGAGAAATAAAAATCCTTAAACTTGTTTATATTGTTTATGATCTCCTAATCAATCAACAAATACTTATCCAGGTCTTTACTGTGCCAGAAACTGTGCTAAATTCAAGGGATGTTAAAAGAGGCAAAAACACAGAAATGGTTCTAGCTTTCAAGGAGTTTACAAACTAATGAGAGAGAAAACATGTAAATAAATGGGTATGTATATATTTGCAGAGTAGAAAGAACCTGGAATAGAGCAAAAGACTCTAGAGATTGAGGAATCTAGGAAAGGTTTCCCGTTGAAAGTGGAATTAAGGTGAATTTGGGAGAAGACAGAGATTTCAAGAGGCAGATGAGAAGGGAGAGAATTCTAGGCAGGGAGACAGCCAGTACAAAGCACAGAAAAAGCTGGTATTGCTTGATCATAGAACCACTGGAAGGGAATAATATGTGAGTAGACTGGAAAGGTAAGAAAGGGTCTTAAGGGCCAAACAGGAGCTTATATTTGATTGTGGAAGTTACAGAGAGACAAGTAACTTTCTAAGTAGGGAGTGACATGGTTAGAATTTAATGTTTTAGGAAAATCATGTTAGTACCTCTGTGGTGGTTGTGTGTGTGTGAAATACGTTGTATGTGGAGTGGCATTCTGGGGAGGCTCGTACCCCCAGAAATCACTCTGAACAGACAGGAGACTCGATAAGATGCTGGCAGAGAAAAGAAGCTTTTTTTCAGAGAAAATAGCAGACAGAAAGGGGGAGGGAAAAGGGGGGAAAGGGAAGGAAAAGGATTCTGCCCACACAAGCTGCTTCCTTGGGGCAAAAAATGTCCTCTCTTCTTCTAGGTACAATCACAGACTTTTATAACAATCCTGACCAAGATTCTCCTCCTCCCCTCTGTACAATTCCACAGAAGGGGTGGGGATGGGGGCTGTGACGTCCACAGCCTTGAGCATGTGATTTTCAACATTACATATCCCTAAAGACCCCCATGATCCAGAAAAACCGGTGACTCTCGTGGGATTCCCAGCCTAGGGACTATAAGGATACTTTTGAAATTTCGCTTCTTCAGCTTATTTTATAGTCTGACTTTCTTCCCAGGGTACAAATTAACTCTTTTTCTCAAGACTTTTGAATAAACGTCAGGAAAACTATAACTTTTATGGGGTGGGGATGGAGGTAGTTCTACTCCAAGGAATAGTAAGTAATACTGACGGGTCTTGAAAATTGGGTTTCCAAGTCAAATTAATACTACTCTGAGAATGACATACTCAATCTCATCCCACGTAGTTGGAAAAGAGAGAGACAAAGCAGGGAGACCAAGTAGACGATTATTGGGATAGTCCAAGTAAGAGGTAACCAGGGGCTGAATCAAGTTGTTAACTACATGAAGATAGAGAAGATGTTTAGGAAAGACATAAAAATAGAAACATCAAGACTATGGCAATTTATTGGGTCTAAGGGGTAGGTTTCATAAGCAGTATGTGATAATGTCCAGGTTTTGAATCTGGATGACTAGGAGGATGGTGGTGTTCTCAATGGGAGCAAGGAAGTTTGGAAGAGTTGAGAGTTCCTGGGGAAAGACAATTAGTTCCTTTTAAAATATGTTGATTTTCACACAGAAGAAAAACAACTGCTTGATCACGTGGTTTGATGGGGATAAGATTGGGGATATAGACTCTAAACAATCACCCTAGTGCAAATATCAATAATATAGAAATAGGTCTTGGTCAATGACACATGTAAAACCCAGTGGAATTGCTCATTGGCTATGGGAGGGAAAGAACATGATTCATGTAACCATGCAAAAAATATTCTAAATTAATGAATTAAATAAAATTCTTCAAATAAAAAAAAAAGAAATGTACCAAAAATAAATAAAAATAAAATATGTTGAGTTTCACATAACAGACATCCCAGTTGGAAATGTCCAATAGGCAGTTGGTGATGAAGTTCCAGAGCTCTGGAAAGAAATTAGGACTGGAATATAAATCTAGAACTCATTTGCATAGAGAAAATCATTGAACACATTAAAAAATTTAAACAAAGTAATATTTTCTTCAGAAATAATTCTTAACTTAACACAATCTCCTTTACTAAATTTAATCTTTCCTTCCATTTATCCTATTGCGTTATTATATGTAACTAGCAAGCTAGTATTTTACTATTGTAAAATAAATAAAATAAAATAAAAATGATTGTGATATTTTATTATTTCACTCCTCATCATATTCTAATTTGTTGCCAAGTTATGATCCTACCTCAAAGAAGTTTTATATTTATTCCTTTCTCACACATACTCACCAACCTAGTTCAGATCCTCATCCTCTCTTCCTGAACTATTACAACAATGGTGATATCAATACCCTCAATTGCTTGTTCTTCTGATTGGAGATCTGAAGTGGAACAAAAACTCTTCAAGATTCCTTTCACAGAAGACCCAGAAGCTTAGCCAATTCTTTATTTTCTGTCTGCTGTATTGCCTGATTTTGACCCTCCATCCATCTCCCCTATTTCTGCATCTTTTTATGTGTTGTATTACCTCATTAGATTGTGAGTTCCTTGAGGACAGAGACTATCTTTTTCATTTATATTCTAGGTATTTGGCACATAGTAGGTGTTTAGTAAATGTTTCCTTTCTTCCAGATGCTAGAAAACAAACAAGAAAGCTACCTTTTGTCTTCTATTCTTCCTCCCCAAGTCATTGCTAGCTGACTGCTGATTCTATTCTCAGCAAAAAAGAACCATGGAAGTAGGGTGGGCATGGATGTGGGGAGGTGTTGCATGAGATCCTGGTGATTTTAGGCTATCAGACATAGATGTGAGGAAAAGTACATCATACTCTTTATCCTTCCCAAACTGGGAAATGGAGGTAAAAATTCAAGCAATAATCTTTCTGTGAAATTAAACCTAACAAAAGATTATTATTATAACATTATAATTATGAAAACTTCCAGCTTAATTTATGCTTCCCTAGCAAAAAAGGCCCAAGCTTTTGAATTTCCAATAGTACAGTTAGAGGTCCTTGATTTCTTTCTCAGCATTGTCCTGACACTCAAGAACCACCAAATCACTCCCTCATAAAGAATTCTTTCTAAATTCTGTATATTAGTTTGGGGCCTCAGGCCAGACTGGAAGATATAGGCAAAAGGATTTTCAGAGAAGTCTATAAAATAAAAAATAAAAAAATAAACCCAAAGCTCACAGCCATGGGGCATGGTTGTGTTGGAGATAAAGAGAGGAGATAAGGATTTTGAATAATAGGAGTCTATGCAGAATAAAATCAAATCCTTTACTTCAGCAAAGGTCTGAGACATCCTTTGTTTTCATCAGTGTAGTGGATTCCTGGGTGAAAACTCCATCTACCCCAGTAGATTAAGTAACTCGCTTGTAACCCACAATCTTAGATGGTAGCTGAAACTCTGAGAACTTATGACTGGTTCAGTCTCATACAACCAAAAGGTGCCAGAGGTAAGACTGAAATTAGGACTTTCTGACTCTAGTAGCACTTAATGAAATTTTGAAGTGCACAGCAACCTGTGAGGTAGATAGTGCTAACATGTCATCCTATTTTATAGATGAGGAAACTGAGGCTGAGAAATGAAATGATCACAAGGTTCGTGGCTCCAAGGTTAGGTCAGTAATGATCCAAAATAATCTGGCAACAGCTTAGCATTACAAAGTTCAATTGGCAAGCACTATTCCATCAAAACATTTTAAATTTATTCCTTAGAGAAACTTGCTTCTCAGGAAAATTAATAGTGGATTATATTATTTAATGAAATATTTCTCTATGAATTCATTCATTTCCTCAGACTCCGAAGATGAAGGTCAGGCAATTTCTGAAGGGCATCTGCCTGAGCAGGACTCTTGCTTTTGTTTATAGAAGACAGTTGAACTAAGCTCCTATGCTCCCATGGACCTTATCCCTCCACTATAGCTCAAAGTCTGACCAATTTCATGTTTGGGGGTTTCCATGACACTATCTATCCACCTCAGCCTCTGCCATCCCCTTCTCCAGTTGCTTTCCCAACACTAGGGTATTTTCTATTGAGTCCTGTCTTCTCATTATGTGGCCAAAGTATTTAAGCTTCAGTACCTTCCAGTGAATAGTCTGAGTTAAAACATTTCATTTACAGACATACCTTTATTCAGAATCTTCTTTAAGGAACTGAATTCAAACCATTTTGAAGCATTTGTAATAAGAAACAAACATGATGGTGATACACAGAGGTTGCAAAAATCAAATACTTCCTTGATCTCAGTTTCCTCATTTATTATATGTTGAGCTTGGACTACAAACTATCCAAGGTTCCTGCCAGTTCCAGAATGATAAGATTCTAATATTTCAACAGGAAATGTTTAGTAAAAAATGTTCATGTTGATATGATTTATTTTTAATATTTATTATTTCCTTCTTTCTTTCTTTCTTTCTTTTTTTTTTTTTTTTTGTTAAGAATAAAAAGCTCAAATCAGTTCTTTGGGTTCAGTACTCATTCCTTTCTGCCCCACCCAAAGAATTTCTCCCATTTTAGAATAGATAGGAAAGCAAGATAATGGGAGGGATGGTGGGATCTGCTTTACCCAGGAAATAAAGCCAATTTATGCTGGATATACCCACATGGAACACAATTGAATCCTTCATTAAGAATCATTATAGGAGTCAGCCTCAACCAGACAGATCTCTGCTTCAGTGGACACAAGACCTGTATGCCACCAACCCAACATCCCCAGGGGATGAAGAGTTGAGAGTTTTGATAGATCACCTCCTCATTGGCCATTCACCAATTAGACATGTCTTGGATGTCCAAGGGAGGGGTGGAAGAGCTCCCACAATTGTCTATTTATGGGTCTGGGTGAAGGGACTTCTGGGTCTTTGATCAATGAGAGAGATTATTGATCAATTAATTTATTGATTAATGCTAGCCTAATAATGTAATTGATGTTCTTATCCAGAAGTCAATTTCTCAGAATTTTTAATTGTCACAATGATGAGGACACAGAAAGGAGAACCAAACTATTCTGCCTGCAGAATATATGTTTTGGGATGTTTGGAAAAGACATACTTAAACTTTTTTTTTTCAATGTTCATTTCAACTAGTCATTATGAGCACAAGTGAATACTAGATGAAGTACATAGTAAAAGAATGAAATGCTTGAATAAAAGAGTCCTTGCCCTTAGGGAGCATATAGTTTCCAAGGAAAATAAGACAAGAACCACAGAATTTAAAGAGCTAAAAGGCAAGGATCATCTCATTCAAAACTGGCCTACTCCCCATCACCACCATTTTATGGATGCAGAAACTATGGCTTGAGTACTCAAATGACTTGCCCTAATGGCTACATTAGGATTAGAATTCAGACCTTTCATATTCTTTCTACTACATCATTCTGCTTTTCTTTACACAAAATATTTAATCATTTATGCATAAGAAATCCAGAAAGAATCATGTGTAGATTTTTCAAAATATGACCTCACTCAAATGTAGTTGTTTTTTTTTAATTTTCCATTCATTGGGGTCTCTATTAAATTGGTGACCTAGCACCAAAAGAGATATTCAAGCTTTCACAAAGTTAGACAGAGATATTCAGGGTGTTCCAAATGTATTAGTTTTAGGCTATTAAAACTTAGAGCCACACTTGGGACACTCTGAATTGTTAAAAATATACATACTTCTTTCTGAAAAATGTTAATTTTTTCCCAGGTAATACTTGACATTTTTGTAGCCTTTGTAGCTTAGAGAACTATTTGTTCCCCTTATACATGAATTTACTCCTATTTATAAAGAGAGCTTGCAGCTAGGTGGGCCTAAAGAGTCAGGAAGATCTGAATTCAAATCCAATCTTACTAGCTGTGTGATTCTAGGCAAGTCATTTAACCTGTTTGCATCAGTTTCTCCAACTATAAAATGGAGATAATAATAGCACCTACCTTCTGGGGTTGTTGTGAGGATTAAATGAGATAATATATGTAAAGTTCTTAGCACAGTGCCTAGCACATAGTAATCTCTCTATAAATGTTAGATATCATTATTAGTAGTATGATCTTGGTCAAGTCACATAACATATCTCAGTTTCCTCATTGCTAAAATGAGGAGAATAATAGTACTTCTCAGGGTTGTCATAAGGATTAGATTGAATATTTATTGAGGCAATTAGGAAAAAGCACCATGACGGTAGGATTGTTATTGGTGTGGTAGCTTAAAGGGTATGAAGGTTGAAAACCTCTTGCTGTTCTGACAACTAAAACTATCAAATGTTCCCCTACATCAATGAAGTCTCAAGATTGGGGTGAGAGGTACACATAATGTTAAGGAACTGAGTGGTAGGATTTTCTGAGTTTTCAATATCTCTAATGTAGTGCAAGGATGCAACAGAGGCTTTTGTTCTTGCAAGAGTCAACTGTAAACTTCCTGGCAGTTAGAACTCTTAGAATGTTCACAAAAGTTCAGTTGGAGTCTGAGGCTTGAAGAGAGCTGACGTTCCAACTGAGGCTCTGCTTTTGGCTTTTGGCTTAGCTGGGCCTGTGCTTTTGTCTCTGAGCAATTTGAACCTAGCTGATTTCTCTGGACCTCTCCTTGACCTCTCCATATTATACCCCTGTTATTTTCCCTGAATTTCCCTTTGGGCTCTGGGAGGAAGGGTGGTTTGGTTTTGGTGACTAGACTTTATGGGCTTTAGTTTTCTGTAGGCAAGTAGAACATCCTTAAATCAAGCTATCCCTTACTTTATTGATCTAGCAAATACTTTACTTTAAGACAGTCAAATCTTCCTGACTGAGAGAGCAGGTTCTCTCTCAGTCTAACCCTCCTGTGACCCTTCCTCCACCTGCAGCTTTCTCCCTAGTGGCTGTTACAAAACCCTAAACCCCTCTCTCCACCTGATTAACTCTGGTATTAATAAATCCCTTTGTTACCTATTCAAACCCTCTGGTGAATCATTGTGTCGAAATTAAGGCAAGGGCTGAAGAGGGAAGGAATCATTTTATTTTATTTCTTAAGGGAACTGCGGGCATCCATCTTGGCAGGAAGTCTTTACCTGAGACTTCCTCCTGCCATAAGTTTGACTGGCAGGGAGGAGCCCTTCGACTCCTCCCTCAAGAGACATCAGAAACTGACAAGAGAAGCACTCCAGCCAGATTTAAAACATTTCTGACTGGCCTAACTCCTTTGTATCTATAGAGATACCTTTCCTCACCTTGAAGGGTTCAGCCTATCTCCCCCAATATACTCTGTCTCTAGCCTCAACCTCTAGCCTGATTTAAGCTGCCTCTCCTGAATACCCCATCTATTCCCTTACCATCCAAAATACCACCTCATTCATTCCTTCCCTACATTCAGCCATCCCCTTCATTCCTCCTCCTAATACCTGCCTCACCTTTATCCCTCCTTTTAACTAAAGATTCAAATATTTGCTCATTTCTTGATAACACTAATGATTAATTCTTGCTGTCTCATGAGATCATTAGCTTTTATAAAGACTTATTTTCAGCTATGATCTTTTGGTTTTCCTTTTTGGTTTGGTCTATCCTGCTTTTTTTAGCTTCCAGCTGGTCAATTCTGGTCTCCAATTTTCTTACTACTTCTTTTGATTTCTGTGCCTCTTTTTCCATATGGACAAATTTGTCTTTTAAGCTGTTATTTTCTTTTTATATTACCTTCACTTCTTTTCCCCACTTTTCTTCCCATTTTTCTTCTATCTTTCTTACTTGGTTTTCTAATTCCTTTTTGAGTTCCTCCAGAGCTTGTGACCAATTTCCTTTTTTTTTTTTTGAATGTTTGGTTGTGGTTTGCTTGTTTCTCACTTTCTGCTGTTGCTTCTGTATTTTGCTCTTTTTCTCCATAGAAATTTTCCAGGGTCAAGAGCTTTTTTTGTTATTGCTTATTCCTATTGTGGTTGGAGGATTGGGATTCCTGCATGTTGGTGGTCATTGCTTTTCTCAGCTTCTGTTTTGCAGGACTTTGCCTTGGCACTATCTTCCCTTCCCTGTCAGAAGCCTGAGTGAGGGCAGGTAACTCTGTGATGTTCTTTGTGTGGCTTGGGCTTTAAAGCATTTTGCCCTGAGGCTTCCTAGCCTCTGCTGCCTCTGCTGTGGCCAGATGCTCTGCTGCCCAAGCTCCAAGCTCTTCAGCCTCAAGTCTCACTGCCAAGGCCTGGCACAGCCTTCAGCCAGCCCCCGAGAATTTAGATTGCCCTGGCCCTTGCTCTAACTCTGGTGCAGTAGGTAGTGTGGGGGAGGGGTTTCATTTTGCGCTTTGATTTGAGCAGTTTTGCCCCTTTATAGTGTTGGAATCTCCACTCCCTGCCTACCTTTCATGCTGTATCCAGTGGGAGAGTCCCTTTACTCCTCTGATTTTGATTTTTGTCCTTTTAAGATGCTTTGTAATGATCAGTTGGAAGGAGATTCAGACATCTCCTGCTGCTATGTAGCCATCTGGGCTCTGCCCCTCCCCCCAACATCTCTAATTAAAAGTAATCATTGATGATTTCTCATTGATTCAGAGAAACTCCAATTTGTACCAATTCTGCATGTTTAGCCTCACCTTAAAACTATATGGATTTCCCTAAATTGGTTTTTAGAAACAGAAGACCTGATGATTAGGTCAATACTAAGTACATAGATCATAAGCGCAGACATTCAGAGTTATATTCTTAATTTTAACATGGATTTCAGAATACTAATCAACTGAATGTTTCTGAGGAATTGACCATTACATAGAAATACCTAAATAATCAGTGACTTTATAGATGGAGTACTCCCTTGTGTCATTTGGAATGGCTGTAAGCCCTGGAAGACTACATCTCCCAGGATTCTCTCTCTGCTACAACTTCCCCTGACACCTCCCACTTCTTTTGGGGGTGTCAGAGAAAGTATAAAAGGGAAAGTTTGGCCCCTTTTCTCTCTCTCTCTCTCTCCACCCTGGAAGCAGTGCTCTCTACCCTGAGACCCTGATCTCTCTCTTGGTGCCTTTTTCCCTTTCCTCCTACCTCCTAGTTTTCCCTAAACCTTCTCTTTTCTAATTAAAAGAAAACCTAGCTATTCTAAACCCTAAAGTTGCTCTCTGATCATTTATTTGAGAGTTCTGGTCAATTTCCTCCTGCTGGGGCTGGGACTGGCTACCTTCCTCTCCCTTCCTCTCTCCTTTCTCCCATCCATCCTACCTTCCTACCTTCCTACCTTCCTCCCTTCACTTTCACCACACACCCTCCACTCATGCAGATGATAGACTCAGCTAAGTGAGAATTGGGACAGAAAAATTTATCATCCTGTGGCCAATCTGGTAATGAGCCTCCTAGACCAAAGTTAAGCTATTTCTCTAGAGCCAAGAGGTACAAGATGTATGGGCATGTACATGCCTTGTCAACTCAGTAGCTCCTGCTAGAGCTTGTACTCTGTCCATATAGACTTTAAGTATCAGGGTCATTCCAGAGAAAGAACTGTTGGGATTGTTTTTCATATCAATATATTTATGGCTTTATTTTGAGGTTTTGGTTATGTATGACCAATACATACAACAATGACCAATATGGAAGTATGCTTTGCATGATAATAAAAAATAAAAAGAATTTTAAAAAATGAACCTAGGGTCATATTCATGTTGTGATGAAGCATCAGAGTAAGATTATAGTGCATGACACTCAAATATGAAATTCTAACACAGAAGAGGTTCACTTGGGAAAACTTCAGCATATCCTCAAAGTTCTGGCTTCATGAGATTTTTTTTTTTTCTGTCCCAATTGGCTATTGAATTCCCTTCTTTCAAGGCTCAACTTAGACCAAACCTTTCCTGATTCCTCTGTATCCCACCCCATCCAATCATATATTATGTATTTCAGTGACATTCTAGATGACTTTAAATTTTTTTTTTTTTACATATTCTTCCTTGTAGTACAGTTGGTCAGTTGTGAGTATGTTACACCCCCTTTCCTTAGGCTGTAAACACTGTGTCCTTGTGTTTTGCATTCCCTAGGCACTTTAAAAATGTTTACTGAATTTCCTTGATAAAAAGACCTGGTAATTATTTTTCTTGGGGAGAAGGGGAATTGGAAATAGTTTTTAAAGCTACTTAAAAGGAAAAAAAGTGAATATATTTAATGCACCCAAATGTTTACTTGGTGGAATTGAACTGACTAGGAATACAGCCTTCAGATAAGAATTTTAAAATGAAAAAGAAAAGCTGTTAGTATATGATACTATTAGTGTAAAGTAAAAGCATAATCAAGGGTGGGGAGAAAATGCACAAAGACTACAATAATAGAATGCAACTAAACTCGGTACAATGATAATGATCAAGCTCAGCAATGAGAAGAGTTGGGAAAATGTGTCTTAATCAACCAGTTGACATGTAATAAGTACCTCTTATGTGTTGGGAGGGTAACTTGGTGGCTCAGCAAACAGAAAACTGAGCCTGTGAAGTTCTGGGTTCAATTCTTGTCTCTGATTTTTACTGTGTGACCTGGGGCAAGTCACTTTAACCTCTGTTTGCCTCAATCCACCAGAGAAGGAAATGGCAAACCAGCCCAGTGTCTTTGTCAAGTGAACCCAATGGACAGTATTATATTGCTAAGGTCCATAAGGTCATGGAGACTAGACACAAAGACTTGGATACGACTGAACAACTAAACAATTTGAAGAAAAACAGAGATAATTAAGAGGAGATGAAGAGGGAGAACATTCTGGTGCCAGTACAAGGGCACTTGGAACAGTAAATCAGCTATCGTGGTTGGATTATAGCCTAGTTGGAGAAGAGTGGAGTAATCAGACCAGAGAAGTAAGAAGTTACCTGGTTGTGGAAAGGCTTTAAATAAATATCAAAAGACTTTCTATTTAATCCCGGTGGGAATAGGAAGCCAGTAACACTTGCTGAGCATGGAGGTGATCTATGCTTTAGGGAGAATCACTTTGCCACCCAAAGAGAAGATCGTTTGGAAAGAGGAGAACTTGGAGGAAAGGAACCAAACTGAAGGCTCCTACAATTGCTCAGGCAGGAGATAAAGAGAACCTGGATTGGGATGATGGTTATTTGTTTTGTGTGGGAAGGAAAGGTGATGTCTAGAAGAGTTACTATGAAGTAGAAATGACAAGATTTGGCAAATGATTGGCTCTGTGGCGAAGTAAAAGTAGTCATGATGATCCCCAGGTTTCAAGCTGGATGACTATGGTAGTGGTGTCCTTTGTGTGCAAACAAAATATACTTCATATAAATGTCTGCTTAGGGTTTTTAATTTAAAGGAGTTTTCAAACCTATTATTTTAACAAAAATACAGAAGGTCTCTCCATTTTATAGATGAGGAAATGGAATCTGAAGTTGCTGAGCTGGGATAATCGTATTGTATACACACACAAGTCCATAATTGGAATTGGAGAAACTGTTATAAAAAGACAAATTTAAGTTATGTTATTCAGGTGCCTTTCCAAAGTACATGTTATTCTTTTCTTTTCTTTTTTATTAAAGAAAGAAGGGATCTTTTAGATTTACATCCCAATATGAAGGAATTTTTCATTCTGAAATAGGTAGATAAATGAGTTCAACACAATATTTCAAGTTAATTATTAATTTCAAATTCATTTTTCACAGTTTTGAGTTAACATTAAGTTTACTGAGGTTATCCATTTTGTCTGACTTATCTAGAGATAAAGTTAAGTTATTCCCTCCCCAAACCCTTTATAAAGGTGCATTTACAAAATGATTGCACTTATGATTAAACATACACTGTGGTAAAAAACATGAATACATTCAACAGCTCAGGGCAAAAAGCATGGAGCTTTGACATTCAGTTAAAAACAGATACAAAAACTTTCCATCATTTGTTATGTACAATGTGCATGAAATATATCAAGGTTAGTAAACTTATCAGGGCACTTGAAGCTTTGCTCTGGATCATTCAAAAGGTAGTGTCAACACAGTCAGAAGGTAGGTTTGGAGGCCCTGGGTTGTGCTTGTGAGCCCTTGTTTCAGAAAAAAAAAAAGAATTTCTGATTTCTAAAAGTAACTAGACTTTAGCTTCAGGCTATCAATATCAATATGAAGTATGTAAGGCTATATCCTATGGGGCAACAGGGATGTTCTTTCTTCTCTTTCTTCTTCAGTGCTGAGGGTATTTTGCAGTTCATATCTACAGTTTTGAAAAATAGAGAGAGACATTACAATATTTATTTTTTAAATTCAAATTCTCATTCATTCATTTATTCATTCTTTTCTTCCTTCCTCT